>NC_061514.1:275351469-275365813 GCF_022539505.1 Lolium rigidum | reverse complement strand
CGGCCACCCCTCCCAAACCCTAGCCGCCCCTCTCTCCTCCAACGCTCCCGCACGCTTAGCGAAGCTCCGCCGGAGTTCTCCACCACCACCGCCACCACGCCGTCATGCTGCCGGATTCAAGGAGAAGCTACTACTTCCGCTGCCCGCTAGAACGGGGAGGTGGACGTTGACTTCATCAACACCGAACGTGTGACCGAGTACGGAGGTGCTGCCCGTTCGTGGCGCCGTGATCAAGATCTTCTACGCGCTTTTGCAAGCGGCAAGTGAACGTCTACCGCAGCAACAAGAGCCTCATCTTGTAGGCTTTGGAACTCTTCAAGGGTGAGTCTCGATCATCCCCTCGTTGCTACCGTCTTCTAAATTGCATCTTGGCTTGGATTGCGTGTTCGCGGTAGGAATTTTTTTTGTTTTCTATGCAACGTATCCCTACAGTGACCCAGCATACCACTGCATAGTGTAGTATGCAAGTCGTTGACATAACACAAGTGAAACACCATTCCACTAATATTACATCCCTCAGAGTGGTACAACAGAAACATATGCGAGTCCAAGGCATGTCTATAGAAGGATACATGAACTGTTATAGAAGATCAACATAGTCTCCTACTTTACAGTGAGGTAAAACTTCAAATAAAGCTCCAGAAGAACAACTCGTTGTCTAACTTATTGCTAATTCTAGCTCTAGAGATACTTGGCTTGCTATAGAACTCTAGCTACTTAGGTGCTGGGATTAGGGAAAGGTTCCCTTCTATTACTAGTCTAAGTTTCCACTCTAGCTAATGCAGAAGTTGACTACATTGACTTCTTTGATTGGATTTTTTATCTTGTTGCAGTAGACTCATTTGTCTTCGAATTCCACGGTAGTTTCTCCTCCGTTGCCTCCATAACTAAGCAGGGGATTCAAAGAGGGATGAGTACGAGCGTACTTGTTCATTCTAGGAAATAGGTGTATCATGCACTAGCTACAGCCACAGACCAGAAATTTATAGGCGAATGCAAGTTTTCGTAAACATTTCTTCAAAAGGTTTATTTTATTCTGAAAATTATACCCGTCAGTCTTCACAGGTTGACCAGAACTTCACGGAGTACCTTTCCTGCTGCGTTCGTAGTTCCCTTCCCGGAACAGGGAGTGATAGCCACAATTGAGGTGCGTTACTTTTCCCATAAGAGACCTTATCCTTGTTGCCATCCAGGCGCGGATTTCCCGTCCACACTTTCTTGGTGTGAGGCCAGGTGTAAGATCCAAGCCAATCACTGACTTCTCTGCGACCCCGCATACCCACCCTTTTGTAAGTCTGCCATGCCCTTTATCTATAGGTAGACCGACTCAGGCATTTGTTCTCACCTTTACCATTACGGTAGACTGTTCCGAACAATTCACATGCCTTGTCATATACACTATAGATAGACTAGCCCGAACAACCCTTACAATCCATTATAGACCTTTAAAAAGTATGCCCTCTCCTATATCTATTGGTAGATTGTTACGGACCACCGTCCTCGCCTTTATCAAATAGATAGACTGATACAGGCAACCCTTAACACTGATCCGTTGATATGTGAGAGGAAAAAGATACAGCTGACTTCCCCAGAGCCATTATAGATCTTATGGTTAACGTGATATGTACGACGCTAGAATCACTAGACGGCATTGGTGATTACTCCTAGATAAGTAGTACCCGTGCAATGGAACCTCCACCATCAACACATACCATGGTTCCATTCCCCACCACATAGTCATATTCATAATTGTAAAATAATATTTTGCTTTTCAATGCAGAGTGATAAGTATAGTACTTTGCATATAGTTTGATAAAAATAATCAAATGACATGACCAAGCGATGAACTTGCCTTTCTTGACTGCAAGATTATGCAGGCAAAAGCTTCGATACATGATAACTCCAAATTCTGAAATACCATCATCGTCCGGTAAGGACAATGTTTAAAGAACTAGAAAATATGCTATAATGCATAGTATGAGATGCAATCGCCCCTAGCGTAACCTAACCCCGATGATTTAGGATTGGGTGAGTTGTAAAGATTTCTTTAGGGTGTGTTGCACTTTTAGGATGGTTCTCAAACAAGGTTCTTATTAGGGTTTCGTTATATTAGTATCATAAACAAGTGAGATAAGACATCATAACAATCATACACACAAGGAATAGTGGTTGCATAACATATAAAGAGTAGTTATTAGTTTTAAGTCTTATAGTGCATGGTTGATGATTACTTATTATGTACTTCAAAAGAATAAATCTTGAAGAACAGGTTTAATAAAGAAAAAGAATTACTACAAATAGGAGATATGTGCTTCTAGAGTTTACTATTGGATTCATTTAGTTCACTACTAGGGACTAGTTGGTTCTTAAGTAGAATGAGTCTATATGCAGCTAGTATTTGCAGGTTTATTACTATGGTTGATCATATGTATCATATCAAAGGATGGTTATCAAGGTGGTACCATGAGTTAAAAATTAGGGTTTACTATGACTTCTCATTTGCTTCACTAAGTAATCAATAATGGGCTCCTAAACTAGATGGTTTATTATCCCCAAGTAAGGTTTAGTTGAGTAGAAGCAAGTAAGGTGAATTGCTATCCCATTTTGGTATTATGGTTGATCACCATGGTTCTACTAAGATATGATGGTTAGGATCGATTCCAATGGTGTGGTATTAAGAATGGTGATCAATGGTGTTAATATGTGAGTAACAAGTTAGGGTTTGCACCTAATATGTGACTTCATGTGAATTGAACCTACTTTTATTTTAGTAGATCATAAGCATGAATTAATCTTCTTAGGTTGAACATATGAGTAAGGTGTAGATTATATGATCACATGTGATAAACCCTTAGAGTTTTAGAGTTGAAAACAATTTGAGATGATCACATAAAATAATTAATGAGATCAAGTTTCTACTTATATTAGAACTAGGTTTCTAATTTATGATACAATTCCTAAAATAATAATTGGTAAAAGAGTTGAATTTACTAATCACTTTGAAGTAAGATTAATAATGGTCTTAGCATTTTATTATTTTAAAATATTTAATAGTTAAGATAAATACTATTTAGGGTTTAATTAAGGAATTAGGGCTTTATAGTTGTTATTAATTTTAAAATAATAAATTGTTGACTAAAAAGGTTCAAGTAAGTATATAAGCCTTTGACTACAAAAATAATATTAGCTTTTAACATTTTCTTGCTTTATTATTATTTAAAGAAAATGGGAAATGGTAATTTGCAATTTAGGGTTTATGACATACCACTAATATATAAGTTAACGAAAATATGATAAGAAAATTAATCTTAATATTTTACTTAGTCATATTTAATTTTGAAACTTAACTAATTATTGAATTTTATTTGAATCTAGGATAAATGAAAAGGCATAATTAATAGAGGTTGACATAATTGATTTTTTTACAAACATTTTTATATTATATTTTTATTGAATGGAGTTTATTTTTGTGAAGATTTTGATATCTTATTTGCATTTTTCTGATTTGAAATGAATTTTGTCAAAGTTTCAGTAATATTATGGAATTTGAAATAACTAGAAATACTAACTGTACCGATTCGATTCTACCCCTAGACACAGACTGGAGGGACCAAGTCCAGGTCAGCTGCCTTGTTGGTAGTTGAATGGGTCAATATGGCCAACGGGTCCCTCCTCCATGTCACCTCGTTGGAGAGAATGTCGGCGAGCAACGGCGACGAGGATACAGGGCACCAGAGACGACGATTTGAAGTGCGTTCGAACCGCGACTCGATGCTGAGTACGTGAGCATCAACGCCACCAACAATAGGTCACCGGAGCAACTCCGGCGAACACCTCTGCGGTGGCGGGCTCCGGCCAAAATGCAAGAATAGGCTACAGACGACAAGAAGATGCAATTCATGGATCCAGAGATGCGAAATCTTACCCTGATGCGAATGGAATGCTCAGTGTCGACGACTATGGATGAGAGAGAGCCCTATCTCGCTATTCTCGGCAATGACCGGAGAAAGGGAACGATGAAATTCGCTTGACTGGAGGCACCCGAGCTCGGTTCCTTTTGCAGAGATGTTCAGCATGCACTTGCGCACCTCCCCAGCCGCTCGACGGTCTCCGGGGTGCTCTCAATTGACGGTGCCATGGAGGTCACCGGCAACAAAATCTTGCGGATTGTGGGAGGAAGAGAGAACGAGAGAGCATAAGGATGGGCGTCTAGGGTTTCTAGAGCCGTGGCGATGTCACTGGCCCTTTTATAGTTCCAGACATGGTCTCTGTCGATGGTGAGCATCGGCAACCAACGGCCAGGATGCGAAGACGGGGTGAGTTAGGGTTCGAGTGCACGAATCTTAATAATCCTACTGGCAACGGATTTCAGGGCCATGCGGTCTAGCTCTGGAACTTCTGACGATGTCCGGCTTGATCTTATCGGCGGCGAGGACGTGGCAAAGCTTCCCCTTGATGCTGTCCAGGACTGGCGCGTGGTTGACAAGGGAGGAAATGGTGTAGCTTTCCTTCGTTCCCCGGCAACGGCGCCAGAAAATAGCTTGATGTCTACGCACGCTTCTATTCCTGTAGACAGTGTTGGGCCTCCAAGAGCAGAGGTTTGTAGAACAGCAGCAAGTTTTCCCTTAAGTGGATCACCCAAGGTTTATCGAACTTAGGGAGGAAGAGGTCAAAGATATCCCTCTCAAGCAACCCTGCGATCACAATGCAAGAAGTCTCTTGTGTCCCCAACACACCCAATACACTTGTCAGATGTATAGGTGTCAACACCCAGATTTTTAAGTCCAGATGCCTATTATGCCATTCCTCGCAATCCCAGGAATATTGTTTTTGCGAGACATAATAGATTGATATCACAACACATAATTCATTACATACCATAATCGTCTTACAAATAAAGGATCGCATGATCCAGTCTTATTACAATAATAGAAGTTCTATTGATCAATTACATAACACATAGCGGAAGCGAAATAGCGTAGTAGTAGTCCATCTATTCCACGGGCAACTGTTGACGTCAGGAGTGATCCTAGTTGTCGTAGACGTCCTGCTGTCCTTCTTCCGGGTTCGGGTACTCTTCTTCATAGTCTAGCCATTTGAATAGCCAGGGACACAGCCATGAGTACTTTAAAGTACTCGCAAACTAATACTAATGTAATTACTATCAACTAGGATCACTCCTGACGTCGACAGTTGCCTGTGGAATAGATGGACTACTACTACGCTATTTCGCTTCCGCTATGTGTTATGTAATGGATCAATAGAACTTACTCGCAAACTAATACTAATGTAATTACTATCAACTATAGTAAGGGGGTTCTAAGCTCTAGTTTTATTTGCAGAAAGCCAGTTTTATTTCATAAGCACGTTTAATATTCAAAACTTCTTCATTTGCTAAACTCAAGTGGGAACATTAGTGTCATTCCCACAACTCAGTTGTGATTCAAAGTCAAAGTCACCTTTCAAATTCAAGTCACAAGTCACCATTCATATTTTTAGAAAAATTCTGATGACGGAACAGTATGGCCTTTCCAACTGTCCATAACCGCGGACGCGGCTATTCGAATAGGTTAAACTCTGCAGAGGTTGTACACTTGTGCCACAACAATTGCAATAGTTCGTCAGGGGTAACTGGCCATGATTTATCGTACGCAGTACGCGAACTACCAATCATAACCTTTCATTTACATATTCTAGTATAGACACCTCTCCCCATGAGCTTGGCCTCCTAGTGAAGACACGCGGTCAGCCTGGGAACTACACAGGGCTTGGGCCGGACATTCACCTCATTTCACGTCATTTCACATTACTTCACCAGTACGTAGGCAGCCTCGGCATAACCCCTATGACGCTTGTTCAGAGGGAACCCATACTAAAATACGTAAGTTTCCAGCTAAGCCTTACCCAGATTCAGGTATTGTGGGGGTACTTGTAAAATTGGAATGGTATCGCATCCGAACCCAACCATCAGTTTTGGTAAAATTCACCAAGTCATTCACAAGTCATGTTCACCTTCCAAAATCTCTCAATAGAATGACTCATCATTCCAAGGTTTTCAAAGTCATTTCAATTCACAAGTTCCCAACTAGAGTAGTCACTTTTAATTTAGCACTAGCATCTATGTATGAGGGGTGCTAAGTATTTTGCTTTACTTCTAGGCTAACTTTGGTACTCTTGTACTAATCCAATAATAACCAAGTGAATCATGAATCAAAAAGTACTTTGATAAAACAAAAGTAAATAAAGCTTGTAAAGTAAAACTGGGAAATAGGATCATAAGCATAAAGTAAATGGGGTAATGCCTTGCTCATGGTGAGCTTTGCACTTTGCAAGAGTATTATCTTGCCTTGGTTGAGGTGGTGGTCAAAGTTCTCTTCTCCTTCCTCTTGGTAGAAGACCTCCTCCTCCTGATAGTCTCCGGTACTAGCGTCTAAAATACGAATACGAGGATACAATCACCAAACAACACTTAAGTATTCTTAATTAGCCTTAATGGCTCACACAATTGATCTAGCATCACTACTTAACATTTATTCACAAATTAATCTAGGGTTTCCTTATTTAATGTTAGGAGAATAATTTCCTCTCATTGAAATTGGAATTTGGGTTTCTATTTAGTGCTTTGGAGAAATAATTTCCTCTCATTGAATCTTCTTAAGATTTAACCTTCTCAAATAACCAGGGATGATCACATGTTGACCAAGGTCAACACTTCACACTTATCATTTGAGAAAAATGATTTAAATGAGATTCATCATCTCATGTGATTTAAATAACCATGGTGATTCAAATACTATATTGATTTAAATTCCACAAGTGAGCAAGTATGAGCCTATGCAATAGAGGTCAACACATTACTTCATAACACTTGAGAAAATTATTTAAATGAGGTGCTACACCTCATAGCTTTAAATTCCTAAAATTTGAAATAGTTTAAATGGACTAGTATTGTCTACATAGCCAATATTTTGCTTCTAGCCCATGATCATGTACAGAACCTATATCATATTTTTACATAGTAAATTAGAGTTGGTTAAATGTGAATTATTGCCATTGGATTCACTTCAAAATTCAAATTGGTTGATTTTTAAGATTTATTTGAATACTAAAAAGTATCTATTTTGTTATTTTTTCTATTCACAATCTACGCAAAATATGTGGTTGAATCCAGTGGCATTGGATAGATAATTTCACAGGCTTTCTAACCATATGAAATTCACTAAAAATGGCCAAGTAGATTTGGATATATTTGATTTCTAGCAAAGCATCTGATAGCAATTTAACTGAAAAAGAATTAAACGAAAATTTGAATCAAACGGGGGCGGGAAACGAAGTGGGCCGGCCCAGCTGCTGCCCGGGCCTGGCGTGCATGGCGCATGCACGTCGGGCACGCGCGGAGCGCGCAGATCGTCGGATGACGATCCAACGGCGCTGGGCCGTCGTCTTCCTCCCGAACCAGGGATCTTGCGGGGGCCATAACTTTCACCTCGGAGCTCGGATTGAGGCGTGGTTAGGTGCGTTGGAAAGGTATTTTCAAGGGCTACAACTTTGGTGTAGGGCTTGGTGGCTATGGTGATGAGCTTTTGCTCCGGTGAGCCGCGAGGAGGGCGAGAGGGAGGCGCTAGGAGGAAAGGGATGCTGCTGGGTGTTGTGAGGCTGTCCAAGGCGAGGGGCGGGGTTTATATAGGCTTCAGAGAAGGAGGAGGACAAGTGGTGGCATGGTGAGGTCTACATCATGGCATGGGCTTGGCATGGTCCTCTTTGCATCATTTTCTTGGTCTATGAGTGCTGCAAGCTTGGTTGAGGTGTGATGATGGTATTTGACACAGGGTGCAAGGTGGGAGAGGGCTAGAGGTGTGCACCATTGATTAAAGTGAAAAGCATATGTGGTACATGCAAATGAGTGGCATGCTTGAGGTGGTGATCATGGCCAAGGTGGTGTCACTTCATTGAGGTGCTTTCACAGTACAATGGTGTACTATCAATGATGGAAAGAGAGAGAGAGAGAGAAAAAGTGAGAAAGTGATGATTAAAGTGAATTGTACCCCCTTTTTACTTTATGTGTACTTCTTATCTCGAAA
The DNA here is from genome assembly GCF_022539505.1 of Lolium rigidum. NCBI lineage: Eukaryota > Viridiplantae > Streptophyta > Magnoliopsida > Poales > Poaceae > Lolium > Lolium rigidum. Next base: position 275,357,732 of record NC_061514.1, on the reverse strand, counting down.
GCAATGACCTCCCTTGTGTGTAATTTTGGACAAATGGCTGCATGGTTGTGTTCTAAATGATGTTGGGCAATAATGTGTGGCATTGGTTTGAAATTTGGAGAGGTTTTGTGAAAATTCAAATAGTGGAGGGAATCTAGAATTTGTTTCAAGGTGGCATCTTGGCTTGAATAATTAGAGCAATGGTCAAAGCTTTGGTCAAAGTGGTCAACACGAAAAATGTTCATCTTGATGAAGTCTTGGATGAGGTGCAAAGAGTTGTTAGGGTTTGGTTTAAGAATCTCTTAATAGAAGAGCTCAAAGTGGGTAAGATAATATAAAATGGCCAAATGACCATTATCATATATAAGTTGCATTTGAATTCTTCTTTGCTTTGATTTGGGTTTCTTTGATTCAAATGGATGTGTTATTGATATATAAGTGTTTTGCAAACAATGGCACAAGCCAAAGTGGCCTTGATTGAAGATTTGCAAAATTGGCTAAGTGTGTATGTGAGTGAAAATGGGATTTTCTCACTACTTGATTTCTCTCTTTTTGATTTGATTTTTCTTGACTCCAAAGTGATTCTTATTAGTTTAGGAACATTTCCAAACCATTGAAACCATTCCAAAAGGTCTAGCTCAAAGATTTGCAAAAATGGCCATAACACATAACAGGTGATGTGTCAATTTTTCTTAATCTTGTAAATTGTTCCCCTTGCTTTACTTGGGCATGGGTTAGGGTCAATTTAGTGTTAGATTAGGTTTAGAGATGGTTTCACATCATTTGGGTAAGGTTCAAAGGCATAGAACAAGAATTGGGTATTATGGCTATGTGTCACATATGCCTCTATGCATATGTTGCATTTGATTTTGAATTTGACTAGGCTTGACCCAATTGGTGTTGTTGAGTTAAATGGTATAGAGGAGTGATCCCACCATTCACAACATGTCTTAGGGTCAAGATTCTTAAATTCACATATTTGCTATTTTACTCTTATATGCCTCTATGGCATTTTTAGTTTCTTTTTATTTTCTTTGGAAACAACTTGGATTTGGTTTGATAAGTACTAGGTAAGGTGTATGAAGGTTTTCCAAACCTCTAAACAAAGTATAAATATAGCCATAGGCACATATGCCTTTTTCCTATTTAATTTCTTTTTATTTGATTTAACTTGGGTGGTGAAAAGAGAGGTGAGGTTTAGGGTTTAAGATCATTTCTAAATATTTTAACAAGCAATCATGGCAATAGCACAAGAATTAAGCAAGATCACTATGTATCAAACTTAATTGAATAAATGTTTTTGTTAGTTCCAAAATTTGGAAATAGGGAAAATCATTTGTTTTGTTTTGAAATTTTTGGGATGTTACAATAGGTGCACTAGTTCGGCGAAGAGATAGTGAAATACAGGTGGTATAAATGAATATGAGCAGTAGTAACGGCACCAGAAAATAGCTTGCTGCTACAACTGGCGTGTGGTTGATGGTGGGAATATTGCAGGCAGTACAGATGCAGTAGAACAGTAAACAAGCGATGATTGCAGTATTTGGAAACAAGGCCTAGGGATAATACTTTCACTAGTGGACACTCTCAACATTGATCACATAATAAAACCACTCTACACTCTCTTGTTGGATGATGAACACCACTAATTGTGTAGGGCTACAAGAGCACCTCAATGCCGGAGTTAACAAGCTCCACAATATTCGATATTCATATTTAAATAACCTTAGAGTGCATGATAGATCATTGCAATTATACCAAGTACTAACATAGCATGCACACTGTCACCATCATACTATGAAAGGAGGAATAGATCACATCAATACCATCATAATAATAGTTAACTTCATAATCTACAAGAGATCACAATCATAAACTACGCCAAGTACTACATGATGCACACACTTGTCACCATTACATCATGGAGGAGGAATAGAGTACTTTAATAACATCACTAGAGTAGCACATAGATTAATAGTGATACAAAACTCATATGAATCTCAATCATGTAAGGCAGCTCATGAGATCATTGTATTGAAGTACATAGGAGAGAGATTAACCACATAGCTACCGGTACAGCCCTTAGCCTCGATGGAGAACTACTCCCTCCTCATGGGAGATAGCAGCGTTGATGAAGATGGCGGTGGTGTCGATGGAGATGCCTTCCGGGGGCACTTCCCCGTCCCGGCGGCGTGCCGGAACAGAGAATCCTGTCCCCCAGATCTTGGCTTCGCGATGGCGGCGGCTCTGGAAGGTTTCTCGTACCGTGGCTTATTCGTATCGAAGATTTAGGTCAGGGACCTTTAAATAGGCGAAGAGGCGGAGTCGGAAGGCTGACGGGGCCGTGATACGTCTCCGACGTATCGATAATTTCTTATGTTCCATGCCACATTATTGATGATATCTACATGTTTTATGCATACTTTATATCGTTTTTATGCGTTTTCCGGAACTAACCTATTGACGAGATGCCGAAAGGCCGATTCTTTGTTTTCTGCTGTTTTTTGGTTTCAGAAATCCTAGTAAGGAAATATTTTCGGAATCGGACGAAATCAACACCGGAGATCTTATAATTCCAGGAAGCTTCCAGAGCACCGGAGAAAAGTCAGAGGGGAGCCAGGGGGGCCCCACCCCACAGGGCGACGCGGCCCAGGGGGGGCGCGCCCCCCTACTGTGTGGGCACCCCGTGGCCCCTCCGACTCCGCCTCTTCGCCTATTTAATCGTCCTTGACCTAAAACCTCGACCCAGTTCGACGAAACCAGAGAAAACCATCCAGAGCCGCCGCCATCGCGAAACTCCAATTCGGGGGACGAAGTCTCGTTCCGGCACGCCGCCGGGACGGGGAATTGCCCCGGAGGCATCACCACCGCCGTCTCCACCGCCATCTTCACCGCCATCGCTGTCTCCATGATGAGGAGGGAGTAATTCACCCCGAGGGTCGAGGGCTCCCGCTGTAGCTATGTGGTTAATCTCTCTCCCATGTACTTCAATACAATAATCTCATGAGCTGCCTTACATGATTGAGATTCATATGAGTTTTGTATCACTATTCATCTATGTGCTACTCTAGTGATGTTATTAAAGTAGTCTATTCCTCCTTGCACGGTGTAATGTGGACGAGTGTGTGCATCGTGTAGTACTTGGCGTATGCTATGATTGTGATCTCTTGTAGATTATGAAGTTAACTATTACTATGATGGTATTGATGTGATCTATTTGGTTATGTTGATCTATCTTGCACTCTAAGGTTATTTAAATATGAACATTGAATATTGTGGAGCTTGTTAACTCCGGCATTGAGGGTTCGTGTAATCCTACATAATTAGTGGTGTTCATCATCCAACAAGAGGGTGTAGAGTAGTCCTATTATGTGATCATTGTTGAGAGTGTCCACTAGTGAAAGCGAGGATCCACGGGCCTTGCTTCCAAGCATCGAATCTCCGTTTGTTTACTTGTTTTGTTACATGTTTGCTCGCTGCCATATTTTATTCAGATTGCTATTACCACTCATACTCATCCATATTACTTGCATCTCACTATCTCTTCGCCGAACTAGTGCACCTATACATCTGACAAGTGTATTAGGTCTGTTGGGGACACAAGAGACTTCTTGCTCCGTGGTTGCAGGGTTGCTTGAGAGGGATATCTTTGACCTCTTCCTCCCTGAGATCGATAAACCTTGGGTGATCCACTTAAGGGAAACTTGCTGCTGTTCTACAAACCTATGCTCTTGGAGGCCCAACACTGTCTACAAGAATAGAAGCTCCCGTAGACATCAAGCACCTTTCTGGCGCCGCTGCCGGGGATCTGAAGAAAAGTTACATCACAAAGATCTCTAACTCCCACGTCAACTACACGCCAGCAAGTAAATTTCTGGCGCCGTTGCCGGGGAGATCAAGACACGCTGCAAGGGGAGTCTCCACATCGCAATCTCTTTACTTTGTTTTTGTCTTGCTTTATTTTATTTACTACTTTGTTTGCTGCATTATATCAAAACACAAAAAAATTAGTTACTTGTTTTACTTTACTTAATTCCATGCATGTTTTTATTTCACTAGTTATGCTTAATGGAAAACAACAAAAATATTAGAGATCTTTATAGTATTTATCTTGAGTTAGGACATGAGGAGTTTGAAGAGAAAGTTAAAAAACCTATGGAACTTTATATGCATGCTAATGGAAATGTTATTAGTATGAATGCTTTGAACACAATTGTTGCTAATGCTATGGAAAATTCTAAGCTTGGGGAAGCTGGTTTTGATGAGCATGATATTTTTAGTCCCCCAAGCATGGAGGAGAAAATTTACTTTGATGATACTTCACCTCCTATGTATGATGATTACAATGATGACTATCATCCACCTACTATTGAGGATAAAATTGATTATGATTATACAATGCCTCCTATATTTGATGATTATGGTGATAATGATAGCTACCTTGTTGAATTTGCTCCCACTACAATTAATAAGAATGACTATGCTTATGTTGGGAGTAGTAATTATTTTATGCATGAAACTCATGATAAGAATGCTTTATGTGATAGTTATGTTGTTGAGTTTGTTCATGGTGTTACTGAAAGTTATTATGAGAGAGGGAAACATGGTTATATGCATCTTAATAATATTAAGTTTCCCCTCTTTATGTTGAGAATCTTGAAGTTGAGCTTGTGTTGCCTTCCTATGCTTGTCACTTTGTTCTTCATGAATTTGTTTATTTACAAGATTCCTTTTCATAGGAAGTGGGTTAGGCTTAAATTTGTTTTGAATTTGCTTTTGATGCTCTCTTTTGCTTCAACTCTTATTTCTTGTGAGTGCATCATTGAAATTACTGAGCCCATCTTAATGGCTATAAAGAAAGCACTTCTTGGGAGATAACCCATGTGTTTATTTTACTACAGTACTTTTATTTTATATTTGAGTCTTGGAAGTTGTTACTACTGTAGCAACCTCTCCTTATCTTAGTTTTGTGCATTGTTGTGCCAAGTAAAGTCGTTGATAGTAAGGTTCATACTAGATTTGGATTACTGCGCAGAAACAGATTTCTTTGCTTTCACAAATCTGGGCCTAATTCTCTGTAGGTAACTCGAGAAAATTATGCCAATTTATGTGAGTGATCCCCAGGATATGTACGCAACTTTCATTCAATTTGAGAATTTTCATTTGAGCAAGTACTGGTGCCTCAATAAAATTCGTCTTTACGAACTATTCTGTTTTGACAGATTCGCCTTTTATTTCGCATTGCTGTTTTGATATGTTCAATGGATATTTCGATTCCATTGACTTTCAGTAGCTTTGTGCAATGTCCAGAAGTGTTAAGAATGATTATGTCACCTCTGAACATGTAAATTTTAATTGTGCACTAATCCTCTAATGAGTTGTTTTGAGTTTGGTGTGGAGGAAGTTTTCAAGGATCAAGAGAGGGAGATGATACAATATGATCAAGGAGAGTGAAAGCTCTAAGCTTGGGGATGCCCCGGTGGTTCACCCCTGCATATTTCAAGAAGACTCAAGCGTCTAAGCTTGGGGATGCCCAAGGCATCCCCTTCTTCATCGACAACATTATCAGGTTCCTCTAGTGAAACTATATTTTTATTCCATCACATCTTATGTACTTTGCTTGGAGCGTCTATTCGTTTTTGTTGTTGTTTTGTTTGAATAAAATGGATCCTAGCATTCATTGTGTGGGAGAGAGACACGCTCCGCTGTTGCATATGGACAAGTATGTCCTTAGGCTTTACTCATAATATTCATGGCGAAGTTTCTTCTTCGTTAAATTGTTATATGGTTGGAATTGGAAAATGATACATGTAGTAATTTTCTATAATGTCTTGGATAATGTGATACTTGGCAATTGTTGTGCTCATGATTAAGTTCTTGCATCATATACTTTGCACCTATTAATGAAGAAATACATAGAGCATGCTAAAATTTGGTTTGCATATTTGGTCTCTCTAAGATCTAGATAATTTCTAGTATTGAGTTTGAACAACAAGGAAGACGGTGTAGAGTCTTATAATGTTTACAATATGTCTTTTATGTGAGTTTTGCTGCACCGCTTCATCCTTGTGTTTGTTTCAAATAGCCTTGCTAGCCTAAACCTTGTATCGAGAGGGAATACTTCTCATGCATCCAAATACTTGAGCCAACCACTATGCCATTTGTCCACCATACACTACAAGAAAAGTTCTGATAGGCAACGTCTCAAAATCGTCCGTTAAGGGGTGTTTTTCGTCGCCTATGGGCCTAACCCGATGATATGGGTTCTGTTGTCGAAACTACGT
>NC_061514.1:275317768-275351369 GCF_022539505.1 Lolium rigidum | reverse complement strand
AAATAGATTTCTTTGTTGTCACGAATCTGGGCCTAATTCTCTCGTAGGTAACTCAGAAAATTATGCCAATTTACGTGAGTGATCCTCAGATATGTACTCAACTTTCATTCAATTTGAGCATTTTCATTTGAGCAAGTCTGGTGCCTCAATAAAATCCGTCTTTACGGACTGTTCTGTTTTGACAGATTTTGCCTTTTATTTCGCATTGCCTCTTTTGCTATGATGGATGAATTTCTTTGTACCATTAATGTCCAGTAGCTTTGTGCAATGTCCAGAAGTGTTAAGAATGATTGTGTCACCTCTGAATATGTAAATTTTGATTGTGCACTAACCCTCTAATGAGTTGTTTTGAGTTTGGTGTGGAGGAAGTTTTCAAGCATCAAGAGAGGAGGATGATACAATATGATCAAGGGGAGTGAAAGCTCTAAGCTTGGGGATGCCCCGGTGGTTCACCCCTGCATATTTTAAGAAAAGACTCAAGCGTCTAAGCTTGGGGATGCCCATGGCATCCCCTTCTTCATCGACAACATTATCAGGTTCCTCTAGTGAAACTATATTTTTATTCCATCACATCTTATGTGCTTTGCTTGGAGCGTCGGTTTGTTTTTGTTTTTGTTTTGTTTGAATAAAATGGATCCTAGCATTCATTGTGTGGGAGAGAGACACGCTCCACTGTTGCATATGGACAAATATGTCCTTAGGCTTTACTCATAGTATTCATGGTGAAGGTTGAATCTTCTTCGTTAAATTGTTATATGGTTGGAATCGGGAAATGCTACATGTAGTAATTCTAAAATTTCTTGAATAATTTGATACTTGGCAATTTTTGTGCTCATGTTTAAGCTCTTGCATCATATACTTTGCACCCATTAATGAAGAAACACCTAGAGCTTGCTAAATTTGATTTGCATATTTGGTCTCTCTAAAGTCTAGATAATTTCTAGTATTGAGTTTTGAACAACAAGGAAGACGGTGTAGAGTCTTATAATGTTTACAATATGTCTTTTACGTGAGTTTTGCTGCACCGGTTCATCCTTGTGTTTGTTTCAAATAACCTTGCTAGCCTAAACCTTGTATCGAGAGGGAATACTTCTCATGCATCCAAAATCCTTGAGCCAACCACTATGCCATTTGTGTCCACCATACCTACCTACTACATGGTATTTCTCCGCCATTCCAAAGTAAATTGCTTGAGTGCTACTTTTAAAATTTCCATCCTTTACCTTTGCAATATATAGCTCATGGGACAAATAGCTTAAAAACTATTGTGGTATTGAATATGTACTTATGCACTTTATCTCTTATTAAGTTGCCTGTTGTGCGATAACCATGTTCCCGGGGACGCCATCAACTACTCTTTGTTGAATATCATGTGAGTTGCTATGCATGTCCGTCTTGTCTGAAGTAAGGGAGATTTACCACTCATTTAATGGTTAGAGCATGCATATTGTTAGAGAAGAACATTGGGCCGCTAACTAAAGCCATGAATCATGGTGGAAGTTTCGAGTTTTGGACATATATCCTCAATCTCATATGAGAACATTAATTGTTGCTAAATGCTTATGCATTAAAGAGGAGTCCATTATCTGTTGTCTATGTTGTCCCGGTATGGATGTCTAAGTTGAGAATAATCAAAAGCGAGAAATCCAAATGCGAGCTTTCTCCTTAGACCTTTGTATAGGCGGCATAGAGGTACCCCTTTGTGACACTTGGTTAAAACATGTGTATTGCGATAATCCCGGTAATCCGAGCTAATTAGGACAAGGTGCGGGCACTATTAGTATACTATGCATGAGGCTTGCAACTTGTAAGATATAATTTACATGATACATATGCTTTATTACTACCGTTGACAAAATTGTTTCTTGTTTTCAAAACCAAAGCTCTAGCACAAATATAGCAATCAATGCTTCCCTCTGCGAAGGGCCTTTCTTTTACTTTTATGTTGAGTCAGTTCACCTATTTCTCTCCACCTCAAGAAGCAAACACTTGTGTGAACTGTGTGCATTGATTCCTACATACTTGCATATTGCATTTGTTATATTACTTTACATTGACAATATCCATGAGATATACATGTTATAAGTTGAAAGCAACCGCTGAAACTTAATCTTCCTTTGTGTTGCTTCAATACCTTTACTTTGATGTATTGCTTTATGAGTTAACTCTTATGCAAGACTTATTGATGCTTGTCTTGAAGTACTATTCATGAAAAGTCTTTGCTTTATGATTCATTTGTTTACTCATGTCATTACCATTGTTTTGATCGCTGCATTCATTACATATGCTTACAATAGTATGATCAAGGTTATGATGGCATATCACTCCAGAAATTATCTTTGTTATCGTTTACCCGCTCGGGACGAGCAGGAACTAAGCTTGGGGATGCTGATACGTCTCCGACGTATCGATAATTTCTTATGTTCCATGCCACATTATTGATGATATCTACATGTTTTATGCATACTTTATGTCATATTTATGCATTTTCCGGCACTAACCTATTAACGAGATGCCGAAGAGCCGATTGTCTGTTTTCTCGTTGTTTTTGGTTTCAGAAATCCTACAAAGGAAATATTCTCGGAATTGGACGAAATCAACGCCCAGGGTCCTATTTTTGCACGAAGCTTCCAGAAGACCGAGGGGTGGCCGCGCGGCCCTGGCGTGTGGGGCCCTCGTGTGGCCCCCCGCGTTGCCCTTCCGCCTACTTAAAGCCTTCGTCGCGAAACCCCCAGTACCGAGAGCCACGATACGGAAAACCTTCCAGAGACGCCGCCGCCGCCAATCCCATCTCGGGGATTCAGGAGATCGCCTTCGGCACCCTGCCGGAGAGGGGAATCATCTCCCGGAGGACTCTTCACCGCCATGGTCGCCTCCGGAGTGATGAGTGAGTAGTTCACCCCTGGACTATGGGTCCATAGCAGTAGCTAGATGGTCGTCTTCTCCTTATGTGCTTCATTGTCGGATCTTGTGAGCTGCCTAACATGATCAAGATCATCTATCTGTAATGCTATATGTTGTGTTTGTTGGGATCCGATGGATAGAGAATACTATGTTATGTTGATTATCAATCTATTACCTATGTGTTGTTTATGATCTTGCATGCTCTCCGTTATTAGTAGAGGCTCTGGCCAAGTTTTTGCTCTTAACTCCAAGAGGGAGTATTTATGCTCGATAGTGGGTTCATGCCTCCATTAAATCTGGGACAGTGAAAGAAAGTTCTAAGGTTGTGGATGTGTTGTTGCCACTAGGGATAAAACATTGATGCTATGTCCGAGGATGTAGTTATTGATTACATTACGCACCATACTTAATGCAATTGTCCGTTGTTTGCAACTTAATACCTGGAAGGGGTTCGGATGATAACCTCGAAGGTGGACTTTTTAGGCATAGATGCATGCTTGGATAGCGGTCTATGTACTTTGTCGTAATGTCCAATTAAATCTCACAATACTCATCATATCATGTATGTGCATTGTCATGCTCTCTCTATTTGTCAATTGCCCGACTGTAATTTGTTCACCCAACATGCTATTTATCTTATGGGAGAGACACCTCTAGTGAACTGTGGACCCCGGTCCATTCTTTTACATTGAATACAATCTACTGCAATACTTGTTCTACTGTTTTTTGCAAACAATCATCATCCACACTATACATCTAATCCTTTGTTACAGACAAGCCGGTGAGATTGACAACCTCACTCGTTTCGTTGGGGCAAAGTACTTTGGTTGTGTTGTGCGGGTTCCACGTTGGCGCCGGAATCCCTGGTGTTGCGCCGCACTACATCCCGCTGCCATCAACCTTCAACGTGCTTCTTGGCTCCTCCTGGTTCGATAAACCTTGGTTTCTTTCTGAGGGAAAACTTGCCGCTGTACGCATCACACCTTCCTCTTGGGGTTCCCAACGGACGCGTGCTGTACGCGTATCAGCTACCTTTAAACAATTCAAAATTTATTACTTCTTGTTTGTGTCAATGTTTTATAGCTCATGAGGAAGTATGTGGTGTTTTATCTTTCAGTTTTGTTAGGCAGCTTCCACTCATGGACTAGTGGCTTCATCCACTTATCCTTTAATTTTGCAAAAAGAGCTGGCAACGGGGTTCCCCGCCCCAATTAATCAACTTTCATTAATAATTCTCTTCACATGTTTTGCTCTGATTCATCAGTAAGCAACTTAATTTTGCAATAGACACTCCTCCATGGTATGAGATTGTTGGAAGGCACCCGAGGATTCGGTTAGCCATGGCTTGTGTAAGCAAAGGTTGGGGGAGTGTCATCCTTAAATAAACTAAAGTACATGTGTAAACAAAAGAGAAGAGGGATGATCTACCTTGCTGGTAGAGATAACGTCCTTCATGGGAGCCGCTCTTTGGAGGTCTGTTTGGCAAGGGGGTTAGAGTACCCGCTACCAGTCGTTGACAATAACAAACACCTCTCAAAATATTACTTTTATTCTCTTTATATGATTTCAAAACTGAAAAAGCTCTAGCACATGATTTAATCCCTGCTTCCCTCTGCAAAGGGCCTATCTTTTACTTTATGTTGAGTCAGTAAACCTATTTCCCTCCATCTCAAGCAAGCATTTGAGTTGTTGTGATCAAACCATTATATTGTGATTTGCTTCATCATGTCTTTTACTCTTTCTTGTTTAGTACAAGTTTTATCTGAATGAAGATAGCTTTGAAAGTTATCAATGATCATTATGATTGAGTATGCAAGATGAGCCATATAAACTTTAACATGAGAGCGCTGCTCAATAGATAAGTATAATCTGTTAATTGTTCTCTGACCAAGAACAAAGTTTGCCATCACCAATTATGATTTCTTATGCACCTTTATTTGTGATTACCTTATACTTGTTTCAAGTTGAGTTATATGAGTAAGTTGTTTACTATAATGTCTTGTGTGAATGAATATGATGCTTCTTGTCCGTATTTGATTTATCGACTCTTCACTCCATAAACATGTGGTCCTGTTTACCGAGTTCAGTTTCGCTTGGGGACAAGCGAAGTCTAAGCTTGGGGGGAGTTGATACGTCCAATTTGCATCACTATTTTATATCATAATTTGTTGTTATTCATTGATATATTTCATACTTGGAGATGATACTTATGTTATTTCATCTATTTTGCATGTTTCATGATTATTGGAGGATCGCGCACCGGAGCCGGGATTCTCGCTGGAAAAAGCACCGTCGAATGCAATATTTCGGAAGATCAACAATTGACGGGAATTACACGAAAAATCCTATTTTTCCGGATGACGAAGGGAGCCGGAGGGGGAGCCGAGGAGGGCCGCCATGGGCCCCCCTCACAGGCCGGCGCGGGCCCTGCCCTGGCCGCGCCGCCCTGTGAGGAGGGGGCCCACAGCCCCCTCTCGCCTCCTTTTCTTTGCGTACGCCTTCGTCCCGAAAACCTAAGCTCCAGGGGTACGTCGCGAAGAGTCACAGCCGCCTCTGCGGGGCGGAGAACACCAGAGAGAAAAGAGCTCTCCGGCAGGCTGAGATCTGCCGGGAAATTCCCTCCCGGAGGGGGAAATCAACGCCATCGTCACCGTCATCGAGCTGGACATCATCTCCATCACCATCATCATCATCTTCATCATCATCACCGCCATCTCCACCGCTGCACCTCGTCACCGATGTAACAATTTGGGTTCGATCTTGATTGTTTGATAGGGGAAACTCTCCCGGTGTTGATTTCTACTTGTTATTGATGCTATTGAGTGAAACCGTTGAACCAAGGTTTATGTTCAGATTGTTATTCATCATCATATCACCTCTGATCATGTTCCATATGATGTCTCGTGAGTAGTTCGTTTAGTTCTTGAGGACATGGGTGAAGTCTAAATGTTAGTAGTGAAGTATGGTTGAGTAATATTCAATGTTATGATATTTAAGTTGTGGTGTTATTCTTCTAGTGGTGTCGTGTGAACGTCGACTACACGACACTTCACCTTTATGGGCCTAGGGGAATGCATCTTGTACTCGTTTGCCAATTGCGGGGTTGCCGGAGTGACGAAACCTGAGCCCCCGTTGGTATATCGATGCAGGAGGGATAGCAGGATCTCAGAGTTTAAGGTTGTGGTTAGATTTATCTTAATTACTTTCTTGTAGTTGCGGATGCTTGCAAGGGGTATAATCACAAGTATGTATTAGTCCTAGGAAGGGCAGTACATTAGCATAGGTTCACCCACACAACACTTATCAAAACAATGAAGATTAATTAGCCGTATGTAGCGAAAGCACTAGACTAAAATCCCGTGTGTCCTCGAGAACGTTTGGTCATTATAAGTAAACAACCCGGCTTGTCCTTTGTGCTAAAAAGGATTGGGCCACTCGCTCCAATTGTTACTCTCGCACTTTACTTACTCGTACTTTATTCATCTGTTACATCAAAACCCCCTGAATACTTGTCTGTGAGCACTTACAGTGAATCCTTCATCGAAACTGCTTGTCAACACCTTCTGCTCCTCGTTGGGATCGACATTCTTACTTATCGAAGATACTACGATACACCCCCTATACTTGTGGGTCATCACTGACGAAATCATGACGTCAGCCGGCCATGAGCTCGCAGTTGAGCTCGGGCTGAGCTCAATCGGCCGTTTTGGCCGCGATTGAGGGCGCGCGAGGGGGGGAAAAGAAGCGCCGCAACGCGCTGAGGCGTTTGGTGGCGGCGCCGCCCGCCTTTGGTCGCCGGAGCACGGCCGGCGACGAGGAGCGGCGGAGGCCGGGTCGGGTGGTGCATGGGGGCGGCGATACAGAGGGAGAGGAGAGAAGCTAAGGGCACCGAGAGGCTCAGGTACTCACCGCGGTGGCGATGGCGAGGTTGGCGACGCCGGAGAGGGCTTGCCGGCGGCGAATTTGAGCGGAGGCCGGCCGTTTGTGAGGTGTAGGGTTAGGGTTTTCGTGCGCGTCGGGGACAGCGGGGAGGGGAGAAGTGGGGCGCTAGGGTTAGAGGCGTCGGCGGCGCAACTCTTATAGGCCGCCGGGGGCGGTGGAGCTCATCGGGGCCGGCCAGGCCATCGGGCGGCCGGCAGCTCTCCACCGAGCTGCTTGGAACGGCGGGGACGAAGGCAATTTTGCCGAAAACCCCATGCAAAGATTGCTGGGCTGGGTTTGCTGGCTTGCTGGGCCACTGGGCCAGGTTGGGCTGCGGCCAGAGAGAAAAGAAAGAGAGAGAGAGATGGGCTGCGCCCAAGGGAGAGAGAAGAGAGAGCTCTCTCTCCTTTCCTATTTTTCTGATTTTTATTTCTTCAAAATCTAAACCAAAATCAAATCTGTTTGAATTTTGTTTGAACTCAAATTTGCAGATAACTATAAACACACACATGGGTTTATTGGGTAACAACATAACCATGCATGTGGCTTATTTTATAAAATCTGGTTTGAATTTGAGACAAGAAATAGAGAAGGACTTTGCATAATTAGAAAATTGAGATGCAAATTTTGCTCAAATGCAAACTAAATGCATGAAATGCACATGATCACTCCTTTATTTAGATAAACAAGGTTGGGATGTTACAACTCTACCCCCCTTACAAGAATCTCGTCCTCGAGATTCCTAGATTTTAGAAAAGAAGGAAGGGTACTCAGATCGTAACGATCTTCTCGTTCCCAGGTTGCTTCTTGCTCGGAATGATTAGACCACTGAACTTTCAGGAACTTGATGCTCTGACGTCGAGTTTTACGCTCGGCTTCATCAAGGATACGAACAGGATGTTCTCGATAAGTTAGATCCTCTTGGAGGTCAAGAGTCTCGTGATCAACACCACGGATAGGATCTTTGAAGCAACGCTTGAGTTGGGACACATGGAAGACATCATGAACTTCCGGAAAGTTGGAAGGTAACTCCAACTTGTAAGAAACATTAACACGCTTGGCAATGACGCGGAAAGGACCAACATAGCGAGGTACTAGTTTGCCTTTGATACCGAAGCGACGGACACCCTTGAGAGGAGTGATTCGAAGATAAGCTTGATCACTGATACGTCTCCGACGTATCGATAATTTCTTATGATCCATGCCATATTATTGATGATACCTACATGTTTTATGCACACTTTATGTCATATTCGTGCATTTTCTGGAACTAACCTATTAACAAGATGCCGAAGTGCCGATTGCTGTTTTCTGCTGTTTTTGGTTTCAGAAATCCTAGTAACGAAATATTCTCGGAATTGGACGAAATCAAGACCCAGGGTCCTATTTTGCCACGAGCCTTCCAGAAGACCGAAAGGGATACGAAGTGGGGCGACGAGGCGCTGCCACCATAGGGTCGCGCGGCCAAGGGGGGGCCCGCGCCGCCCTATGGTGTGGGCCCCTCGTCAGCCCCCGACTCGCCCTTCCGCCTACTTAAAGCCTCCGTCGCGAAACCCCCGAAGCGAAAAACCACGATACGGAAAACCTTCCCGCAGACGCCGCCGCCGCCAATCCCATCTCGGGGATTCGGAGATCTCCTCCGGCACCCCGCCGGAGAGGGGATTCATCTCCCGGAGGACTCTACACCGCCATGGTCGCCTCCGGAGTGATGAGTGAGTAGTTCACCCCTGGACTATGGGTCCATAGCAGTAGCTAGATGGTTGTCTTCTCCTCATTGTGCTTCATTGTTGGATCTTGGGATCCGATGGATAGAGAATACCATGTTATGTTAATTATCAAGTTATTGCATATGTGTTGTTTATGATCTTGCATGCTCTCCGTTATTAGTAGAGGCTCTGGCCAAGTTTTTGCTCTTAACTCCAAGAGGGAGTATTTATGCTCGATAGTGGGTTCATGCCCGCATTGACACTCGGGACGAGTGACAGAAAGTTCTAAGGTTGTGTTGTGCTCGTTGCCACTAGGGATAAAACATTGATGCTATGTCCGAGGATGTAGTTATTGATTACATTACGCACCATACTTAATGCAATTGTCCGTTGTTTAGCAACTTAATACCGGAGGGGTTCGGACGATAACTCCGAAGGTGGACTTTTTAGGCATAGATGCAGCTTGGATGGCGGTCTATGTACTTTGTCGTAATGCCCAATTAAATCTCACTATATTTATCATGTCATGTATGTGCATTGTAATGCCCTCTCTATTTGTCAATTGCCCGACTGTAATTTGTTCACCCAACATGCTTTTATCTTATGGGAGAGACACCTCTAGTGAACTATGGACCCCGGTCCATTCTTTAATACTGAAATACAAATCTGCTCGCAATACTTGTTTTACTCGTTTTCTCTCGCAAACAATCATCTTCCACACAATACGGTTAATCCTTTGTTACAGCAAGCCGGTGAGATTGACAACCTCACTCGTTTCGTTGGGGCAAAGTACTTTGGTTGTGTTGTGCAGGTTCCACGTTGGCGCCGGAATCTCTTGTGTTGCGCCGCACTACATCCCGCCGCCATCAACCTTCAACGTGCTTCTTGGCTCCTCCTGGTTCGATAAACCTTGGTTTCTTTCTGAGGGAAAACTTGCTGCTGTGCGCATCATACCTTCCTCTTGGGGTTCCCAACGAACGTGTGAGTTACACGCCATCAAGCTCTTTTTCCGGCGCCGTTGCCGGGGAGATCAAGACACGCTGCAAGGGAGTCTCCACTTCCCAATCTCTTTACTTTGTTTTTCTCTTGCTTTATTTTATTTACTACTTTGTTTGCTGCATTATATCAAAACACAAAAAAAATTAGTTGCTAGTTTTACTTTATTTACTGTCTTGTTTGCTATATCGAAAACACAAAAAAATTAGTTTACTTGCATTTACTTTATCTAGTTTGCTTTATTTACTACTGCTAAAATGGCCACCCCTGAAAATACTAAGTTGTGTGACTTCACTAGCACAAATAATAATGATTTCCTATGCACACCTATTGCTCCACCTGCTACTACAGATAAATTCTTTGAAATTAAACCCGCTTTACTTAATCTTGTTATGAGAGAGCAATTTTCTGGTGTTAGTTCTGATGATGCTGCTGCCCATCTCAATAATTTTGTTGAACTATGTGAAATGCAAAAGTATAAAGATGTAGATGGTGACATTATAAAATTAAAACTGTTTCCTTTCTCATTAAGAGGAAGAGCTAAAGATTGGTTGCTATCTCTGCCTAAGAATAGTATTGATTCCTGGACTAAATGCAAGGATGCTTTTATTGGTAGATATTATCCCCCTGCTAAAATTATATCTTTGAGGAGTAGCATAATGAATTTTAAACAATTGGATAATGAACATGTTGCTCAAGCTTGGGAAAGAATGAAATCTTTGGTTAAAAATTGCCCAACCCATGGACTGACTACTTGGATGATCATCCAAACCTTCTATGCAGTACTAAATTTTTCTTCGCGGAATTTATTGGATTCAGCTGCTGGAGGTAAATTTATGTCCATCACTCTTGGTGAAGCAACAAAGCTCCTTGATAATATGATGGTTAATTACTCTGAATGGCACACGGAAAGAGCTCCACAAGGTAAGAAGGTAAATTCCGTTGAAGAATCCTCTTCCTTGAATGATAAGATTGATGCTATTATGTCTATGCTTGCGAATGATAGGACTAATGTTGATCCTAATAATGTTCCATTAGCTTCATTAGTTGCCCAAGAAGAACATGTTGATGTAAACTTCATTAAAAATAATAATTTCAACAACAATGCTTATCGGAACAATTCTAGTAATAACTATAGGCCATATCCTTATAATAATGGTAACGGTTATCCTAATTCTTATGGGAATTCTTACAACAATAATAGGAATACACCCCCTGGACTTGAAGCTATGCTTAAAGAATTTATTAGTACACAAACTGCCTTTAACAAATCTGTTGAGGAAAAGCTCAATAAAATTGATATTCTTGCTTCTAAGGTTGATAGTCTTGCCTCCGATGTTGATCTTTTGAAATCGAAAGTTATGCCTAATAGGGATATTGAAAATAAAATTGTTACTACAGAAAATGCCATCCAAGTTAGAATTAATGAGAATATAAGATTAATGGCTGAACTGCGTGCTAGGTGGGATAGAGAAGAAAATGAAAAACTAGCTAAAGAGAAAAATGTAGCTAAAGTTTGGACTATTACCACCACTAGCAATGCTAATGATTCACATGTTGCTGCACCTCCTACTATCAATGGTAAAATAATTGGTGTTGTCAATGCTTCTACTCCTAGTGCAAAGCGCGCAAAATTACCCGAAACCGCTAAAACCGCTGAAACCGCCTCGTGATAAAACTGCTGAAATTTTTTCCAACCTTGGGGATGATAATCCCATTGCTTTAGATTGTAATGATTTAGATTTTGATGATTTCCACATCTCTGAAGTTATAAAGTTCTTACAAAAACTTGCTAAGAGTCCCAATGCTAGCGCTGTAAACTTGGCTTTCACAAAACATATTACAAATGCTCTCATAAAAGCTAGAGAAGAGAAACTAAAACTTGAAACTTCTATTCCTAGAAAGCTAGAGGATGGTTGGGAGCCCATCATTAAAATGAGAGTCAAAGATTTTGATTGTAATGCTTTATGTGATCTTGGTGCAAGTATTTCTGTTATGCCTGAGAAAGTCTATGATATGCTTGACTTGCCACCATTGAAGAATTGTTATTTGGATGTTAATCTCGCTGATAATGCTAAAAATAAACCTTTGGGAGAGTTGATAATGTTCATATTATGGTTAACAATAACCTTGTCCCCGTTGATTTTGTTGTCTTGGATATTGAATGCAATGCATCTTGCCCCATTATATTGGGAAGACCTTTTCTTCGAACCGTTGGTGCTACTATTGATATGAAGGAAGGTAATATTAAATATCAATTTCCTCTCAAGAAAGGTATGGAACACTTCCCTAGAAAGAGAATGAAGTTACCTTATGATTCTATTATTAGAACAAATTATGATGTTGATGCTTCATCTCTTGATGTTACTTGAGTCACACTTTCTGCGCCTAGCTGAAAGACGTTAAAGAAAAGCGCTTATGGGAGACAACCCATGTTTTTACTACAGTATTTTTGTTTTATATTTGAGTCTTGGAAGTTGTTTACTACTGTAGCAACCTCTCCTTATCTTAGTTTTGAGTTTTTTCGTGCCAAGTAAAGTCTTTGATAGAAAAGTAAGTACTAGATTTGGATTACTGCGCAGTTCCAGATTTCTTTGCTGTCACGAATCTGGGTCTACCTCCCTGTAGGTAGCTCAGAAAATTAAGCCAATTTACGTGCGTGATCCTCAGATATGTACGCAACTTTCATTCAATTTGAGCATTTTCATTTGAGCAAGTCTGGTGGCCTAATAAAATTCATCTTTACGGACTGTTCTGTTTTGACAGATTCTGCCTTTTATTTTGCATTGCCTCTTTTGCTACGTTGGATGAATTTCTTTGATCCATTAATGTCCAGTAGCTTTATGCAATGTCCAGAAGTGTTAAGAATGATTGTGTCACCTCTGAACATGTTAATTTTTATTGTGCACTAACCCTCTAATGAGTTGTTTCGAGTTTGGTGTGGAGGAAGTTTTCAAGGATCAAGAGAGGAGTATGATGCAATATGATCAAGGAGAGTGAAAGCTCTAAACTTGGGGATTCCCCGGTGGTTCACCCCTGCATATTCTAAGAAGACTCAAGCGTCTAAGCTTGGGGATGCCCAAGGCATCCCCTTCTTCATCGACAACATTATCAGGTTCCTCCCCTGAAACTACATTTTTATTCCGTCACATCTTATGCACTTTGCTTGGAGCGTCGGTTTGTTTTTGTTTTTGTTTTGTTTGAATAAAATGGATCCTAGCATTCACTTTATGGGAGAGAGACACGCTCCGCTGTAGCATATGGACAAGTATGTCCTTAGGCTCTACTCATAGTATTCATGGCGAAGTTTCTTCTTCGTTAATTTGTTATATGGTTGGAATTGGAAAATACTACATGTAGTAATTCTAAAATGTCTTGGATAATTTGATACTTGGCAATTTTTGTGCTCATGTTTAAGCTCTTGCATCATATACTTTGCACCCATTAATGAAGAAACACTTAGAGCTTGCTAATTTGGTTTGCATATTTGGTTTCTCTAGAGTCTAGATAATATCTAGTATTGAGTTTTGAACAACAAGGAAGACGGTGTAGAGTCTTATAATGTTTACAATATGTCTTTTATGTGAGTTTTGCTGCACCGTTCATCCTTGTGTTTGTTTCAAATAACCTTGCTAGCCTAAACCTTGTATCGAGAGGGAATACTTCTCATGCATCCAAAATCCTTGAGCCAACCACTATGCCATCTCGTGTCCACCATACCTACCTACTACATGGTATTTATCCGCCATTCCAAAGTAAATTGCTTGAGTGCTACCTTTAAAATTCCATCATTCACCTTTGCAATATATAGCTCATGGGACAAATAGCTTAAAAACTATTGTGGTATTGAATATGTACTTATGCACTTTATCTCTTATTAAGTTGCTTGTTGTGCGATAACCATGCTTCGGGGACGCCATCAACTATTCTTTGATTGAATATCATGTGAGTTGCTATGCATGTCCGTCTTGTCTGAAGTAAGAGAGATCTACCACCTTAATGGTTGGAGCATGCATATTGTTAGAGAAGAACATTGGGCCGCTAACTAAAGCCATGAATCATGGTGGAAGTTTCAGTTTTGGACATATATCCTCAATCTCATATGAGAATAATAATTGTTGCCACATGCTTATGCATTAAAGAGGAGTCCATTATCTCGTTGTCCATGTTGTCCCGGTATGGATGTCTAAGTTGAGAATAATCAAAAGCGAGAAATCCAAAATGCGAGCTTTCTCCTTAGACCTTTGTACAGGCGGCATGGAGGTACCCCATTGTGACACTTGGTTAAAACATGTGCATTGCAAAGATCCGGTAGTCCAAGCTAATTAGGACAAGGTGCGGGCACTATTAGTATACTATGCATGAGGCTTGCAACTTGTAAGATATAATTTACATAACTCATATGCTTTATTACTACCGTTGACAAAATTGTTTCATGTTTTCAAAATAAAAGCTCTAGCACAAATATAGCAATCGATGCTTTCCTCTTTGAAGGACCATTCTTTTTACTTTGATGTTGAGTCAGTTCACCTATCTCTCTCCACCTTAAGAAGCAAACACTTGTGTGAACTGTGCATTGATTCCTACATACTTGCATATTGCACTTGTTATATTACTCTATGTTGACAATTATCCATGAGATATACATGTTACAAGTTGAAAGCAACCGCTGAAACTTAATCTTCCTTTGTGTTGCTTCAATACCTTTACTTTGATTTATTGCTTTATGAGTTAACTCTTATGCAAGACTTATTGATGCTTGTCTTGAAGTACTATTCATGAAAAGTCTTTGCTTTATGATTCACTTGTTTACTCATGACATTACCATTGTTTTGATCGCTGCATTCATTACATATGTTTACAATAGTATGATCAAGGTTATGATGGCATGTCACTTCAGAAATTATCTTTGTTATCGTTTTACCTGCTCGGGACGAGCAGAACTAAGCTTGGGGATGCTTGATACGTCTCCGACGTATCGATAATTTCTTATGATCCATGCCATATTATTGATGATACCTACATGTTTTATGCACACTTTATGTCATATTCGTGCATTTTTTGGAACTAACCTATTAACAAGATGCCGAAGTGCCAGTTGCTGTTTTCTGCTGTTTTTGGTTTCAGAAATCCTAGTAACGAAATATTCTCGGAATTGGACGAAATCAAGACCCAGGGTCCTATTTTGCCACGAGCCTTCCAGAAGACCGAAAGGGATACGAAGTGGGGCGACGAGGCGCTGCCACCATAGGGCCGCGCGGCCAAGGGGGGGCCCGCGCCGCCCTATGGTGTGGGCCCCTTGTCAGCCCCCCGACTCTGCCCTTCCGCCTACTTAAAGCCTCCGTCGCGAAACCCCTGAAGCGAAAAACCACGATACGGAAAACCTTCCAGAGACGCCGCCGCCAATCCCATCTCGGGGGATTCTGGAGATCTCCTCCGGCACCCTGCCGGAGAGGGGATTCATCTCCCGGAGGACTCTACACCGCCATGGTCGCCTCCGGAGTGATGAGTGAGTAGTTTACCCCTGGACTATGGGTCCATAGCAGTAGCTAGATGGTTGTCTTCTCCTCATTGTGCTTCATTGTTGGATCTTGTGAGCTGCCTAACATGATCAAGATCATCTATCTGTAATACTCTATGTTGTGTTTGTCGGGATCCGATGGATAGAGAATACCATGTTATGTTAATTATCAAGTTATTGCATATGTGTTGTTTATGATCTTGCATGCTCTCCGTTATTAGTAGAGGCTCTGGCCAA
This sequence comes from Lolium rigidum, assembly GCF_022539505.1. Classification (NCBI taxonomy): domain Eukaryota; kingdom Viridiplantae; phylum Streptophyta; class Magnoliopsida; order Poales; family Poaceae; genus Lolium; species Lolium rigidum. The sequence goes on along the minus strand of NC_061514.1, from coordinate 275,336,084 downwards.
GTTTTTGCTCTTAACTCCAAGAGGGAGTATTTATGCTCGATAGTGGGTTCATGCCTGCATTGACACCTGGGACAGTGATAGAAAGTTCTAAGGTTGTGTTGTGCTGTTGCCACTAGGGATAAAACATTGATGCTATGTCCGAGGATGTAGTTATTGATTACATTACGCACCATACTTAATGCAATTGTCTGTTGTTTAGCAACTTAATACTGGAGGGGGTTCGGACGATAACCCGAAGGTGGACTTTTTAGGCATAGATGCAGTTGGATGGCGGTCTATGTACTTTGTCGTAATGCCCAATTAAATCTCACTATACTTATCATGTCATGTATGTGCATTGTTATGCCCTCTCTATTTGTCAATTGCCCGACCGTAATTTGTTCACCCAACATGCTTTTATCTTATGGGAGAGACACCTCTAGTGAACTGTGGACCCCGGTCCATTCTTTAACACTGAAATACAAATCTGCTGCAATACTTGTTTTACTGTTTCTCTGCAAACAATCATCTTCCACACAATACGGTTAATCCTTTGTTACAGCAAGCCGGTGAGATTGAGAACCTCACTGTTTCGTTGGGGCAAAGTACTTTGGTTGTGTTGTGCAGGTTCCACGTTGGCGCCGGAATCTCTGGTGTTGCGCCGCACTACATCCCGCCGCCATCAACCTTCAACGTGCTTCTTGGCTCCTCCTGGTTCGATAAACCTTGGTTTCTTTCTGAGGGAAAACTTGCTGCTGTGCGCATCATATCTTCCTCTTGGGGTTCCCAACAAACGTGTGAGTTACACGCCATCAATCACCAATTTCATACTTCACTTCTTGATGATGGCGATCATAGTAGCTCTTTTGACGTGACTGAGCAGTTTTCAGACGCTCGCGAATGATGCGAACTTGATCTTCTGCTTCATTGATTATATCTGGTCCAAAGAACTTTCTTTCTCCAGTTTCAGACCAGTTCAAAGGAGTTCTACACCTTCTGCCATACAAAGCTTCAAAAGGTGCCATGCCCAGGCTGGATTGGAAGTTGTTGTTATAGGTGAACTTGGAAAATGGAAGGCACTTTTCCCAATCTTTACCGAAGGATATATCACAGGCCCTGAGCATGTCTTGAAGAATTTAATTCACTCTTTCGGTTTGACCACCGGTTTGAGGATGATAGGCTGTGCTGAAGGAAAGACGAGTTCCCATAGCTTGTTGAAAGCTAGACCAGAACTTTGAGGTGAAAAGACTTCCACGATCAGAGACGATCTTCTTAGGAACACCATGAAGAGTGACTATCCGTGAGATATATAGATCTGCTAGTTGACTAGCTTTTATGTCTTCTCGGATAGGAAGGAAGTGAGCAACCTTGGATAGACAGTCAATGACTACCCATATAGCATCTCTTCCATCTTTGGTCTTGGGGAGACCGGTAATGAAATCCATGCCAATCTCATCCCATTTCCACTCTGGAATTGATAGAGGTTGGAGAGTGCCAGCAGGTCTTTGATGTTCAGCTTTTACGCGACGATAAACGTCGCATTCAGCAACAAACTTAGCGATCTCTTATTTCATCCCAGACCACCAGAATCTTTGGCGGAGATCCTGATACATCTTGGTACTACCAGGATGGATGGACAGGGGTGATTCATAAGCTTCTTTAAGGATTAGCTCTTTGAGATCCGATTTATCCGGTACAACTAGACGCTTACCGAAATAAACGGTACCTTGATCATCAATGCAGAAACACTTAGCAACTCCGCTAGCAATGTTCTTCTTGATCTCGGTAATGCCGTAATCTTGTTTCGAGTCTTATTGATCTGGTCTTCAAGAGAGGGCTTCACCTCTAGATTAGCAAGGAATCCACTAGGAACAATCTCAAGGTTGAGTTTTGTAAGTTCCTCATAGAGAGAAGGTTGCGCGTGCTTAACCATCAGATTGTTGCAATAGGACTTCCGACTTAGCGCATCAACAACGACATTGGCTTTGCCGGGTTTATAGTTGAGACCCAAGTCATAATCCTTGATGACTTCCAGCCATCTTCTCTGTCTGAGATTCAAATCCGGCTGGGTGAAAAGATACTTCAGACTTTGATGATCCGAGTACAACTCGCAACGATTACCATAAAGGTAAGGTCGCCATTGCTCAAGAGCATGGATCACAGCTGCAAGCTCGAGATCATGAGTAGGATAATTGAGCTCATGTGGTTTCAGCTGTCGAGAGGCATAGGCCACCACATGGCCATCTTGCATCAACACACATCCGAGCCCTTGGAGAGAGGCATCGCAATAGACAACAAAGTCTTTGCTTGTGTCCGGAAAGACGAGCACAGGAGCAATAGTCAGCTTGGTTTTCAAAACCTGGAAACTTTCTTCAGCCTTTTCTGACCATTCGAACTTCTTGTCTTTCTTGAGAAGATCAGTCATTGGCTTGGCAATCTTGGAGAAATTTTCAATGAATCGGCGGTAATAACCCGCCAGACCGAGAAAACTTCGAATCTCCTTAGTTGACTTAGGTGTCTTCCAGTCAAGAACGGCTTGAACTTTATCTGGAATGACTGCAACACCTTTTTTCAGAGATAACATGACCAAGGAATATGAGCTCTTTTAACCAGAACTCACATTTAGAAAACTTGGCGTAGAGACGGTGCTCACGAAGTTTTGTTAGCACCAGACGAAGATGTTCATCATGTTCATCTTCGGTTTTGGAGTAGATCAGAATATCATCGATGTAGACCACGACGAACTTATCGAGATACTCCATGAAAACAGAGTTCATGAGCCGCATAAAAGTGGCAGGAGCATTTGTGAGGCCAAAGGACATGACAGTGTACTCGTAAAGACCATAACGAGTTGTGAACGCTGTCTTTGGAATGTTCTCCTTTCAGATTTTGATTTGATGGTACCCTGATCTCAAATCCATCTTTGAGAAAACTGTGGCACCGGACAACTGATCAAAAAGATCATTGATTATAGGAAGAGGGTATTTGTTCTTGATTGTCACTGCATTGAGCGGACGGTAATCAACAACCAGTCGCGGAATGTTGGTATCTCTCTTCTTGACAAAGAGGGCAGGGCAACCCCAGGAAGAAGTACTGGGTTGTATAAATTTCTTCTCTTCTAACTCCTCTAACTGCTTCTTCAGTTCAACCAACTCTTCTGGAGGCATACGATATGGTGTCCGGGAAACAGGAGCAGTTCCAGGAACCAACTCAATGACAAAGTCCACACTTCGATCAGGTGGCATGCCAGGTAACTCTTCGGGGAAGACATTTGGAAAGTCACGGACCACCCAGACATCGGAGATTTCTGGTTTAGGCAGGGCTTCAACGGCATACAACTCGGCTAATGGAGTAAACCTTGCCGACGGAGGTATTGCGGATGGAGCCCAGTACAGAAGGCTTTTGCCGGAAAGATCGGTCAGTATGATAGACCTGGCTGAACAATCAATGACAGCCTTATGCTTTACTAGCCAATCCATGCCTAAGGTGACATCAATGTCAGTTGACGTGAGGGCAATGAGAGAGGTGGGGAACAAAAGATGCCCTATACTGATTATAACCTCACGGGTAATCCAGATGGTTTGCCAACGAGACCCAGGAGTTGTGATCTCTAGAGGGGAGGGCATTGTCTCGAAGGGTATATCATGCTTTTGTGCAAACTCTTGAGATATGAATGTATGCGATGCTCCGGAATCAAACAGAACTGTAGCTAGGATTAAGTTTATATAGAGTGTACCCATTAGGACGCTTGGATCCTCTTCAGCCGCATCAGCAGAGACATGGGTCAGACGAGCACGACCGGAGGAGAGATCAACAGAATGGATCTTGGGTTAAAGGCCAGCATCTTGTACTTAGATTCACACTAAGAGAACCTAGCACAATCCGGGACCTTCGGTTCAAGTCCAAGGGGAAAACACGAATAAAGGGATAACTACTATCTGAGTGACACGGAGGACACTGCGAGGTAGTAATCACAAGGTAACTTTCAAGAAGCCATACCTAGCTTCAGAAGTATTATTCAAGAGAATTAAAAAGGGAAGGAGGCATCCAAGGTAAAAGGAAACCTTGAAGCCTAGAACAGAATTATGTGGAACCCACAAAGTAAAAGATCACGGGAAACAGATTCCTTGGAAAGAATTCAACGGAATGATAACATTCACTGAATGGAAGGATTAAGATTCAGATCAACTGATGTAACTTTAGGAACACTGAGTTAAGCAACCAAGTACGGAGTACTTTTAGAGAAAACAACCCAAACCCGTAGATCCTAGACGTTTGGAAATAATAGGGTAGAGGTAAAACCTTTTTCAATCAAAACAAGGTAAGATGACTCAGCATTAGAATGACACCAGATAAGGAGTAAAAAGAGTCCTATTCAGATTTTTGCAAATACTTTTAGCTTTCAAATAGTTTTCACAACTACTAGACTCAATATCGACCAGTTGAAAGGGTTTCCTATAGGCAGTCCTGCTCTGATACCAAAACATGTCGCGACCCCGGAGGTCAGGGCTAGACAAACCCAGATATTACATCTGGCATAAGACTAACCTAGATCTCTAGGGCCTACAGGGTGAGAATCGGTAACACAACAGTGACTACGACTGAAAGCAAATATATTACAACTCTTAGCAGAGTTAAGATCCAAATTTATTACACGCAGAGGTCACTGACCACAATTCAACAAGCAACGGAAAGCAAATTATGTTATCTAGATAACAAGACCGCAAAGGGCCTAAGAGGCCATAACATAAGGCGACGTCCCAGCCCATAAGTCTCAGTGCTGCCGCCGGAGGAACTCCGAACTACTCGTCGATGTCAAGGTAGAAGCCACCATCGGTTGGAAGGACTTCGTCCGAAACAAAGCATGCAAGGCTGAGTACAGGGACTCAGCAAGACTTAGTACAACCTCGTTAGCAAAGCGGGTATGCGAGGCTTTATGTGGAGCTTATTTTGCGTAAAGCCGCTTTTCCTTTGTAAACAGGAGGGAGCAGAAGCTCGTCTATTCAGACCATTTTCAAAAGGGATAAGAGAGTGATATCAACTCTAGCTCTAAGATCATTAGGTTGAATCCACCGAATCTTCATCATCACCTCAACCTATCACCTAGGATCACCCCCTCGACACCCTGAGAAGGGATCCTTAATCACACATAGATATCAGGTTTTACGATTAGGTTCAAGTTGTCTATGATCACAGAATCCATCACCAAGTCGTCCTTAACCGTGGACACGGCTTTTCGAAAAGATTTACCCTGCATGGGTGTACAACTTTACCCACACGCGCCGACCGACTCTTAGCGCCGTCATGTACACGCTTCCTTAGCGTGCTGGCAGAGGGTGGTCGACCAAAACCTTTCCCTTACTCGCCTATTTCATGAGTCAAACTAACTGGGGAGCTCCATCATCGTAGGTAGCCATTCTTCGAGGCGGTCCCGGTCATTGTGCGCAGGGGATCCAGTTCAATGCCTCCAGCATCCTTCACCCCGGCCACGCCCTGTATGATGCACTTTGAAAACCTTTTCCACCTTTTCCCCATGCGTATGGCAAATGGAACTCGCAAACTAATTGACTCATAGGTAAGCTAGGTAAGTTTGGGCCAAGGGGTTCCCATGGGCCCCGTGTGGCTGTACGCTCGGTCTTGGTTCCGAAGGCGAGAACCTCAGGTCCTAGTATCGGCGAGAACGAGTCAAATCACCACATCCCCATGTGGTGGCCCATCCAAGCCTTTAGCATATTTATTAACATCATCTCTGATCTTACCACGTCATCCTGACAAACTAGGTTCATTCGTAGCTCTGATTCATCAACCAGATGGATCAGACTTCAATAGCTAAACATGGCTAAGCATAACACATATACGGCTCTAGCGATGCGAACAAGCTCAGACCTAGTTTTGCTGGGAGCGGTGGATCAGGACCTTTGGGCTACAAGGATGGAATATGCACACATAGGATATCTACAACTGCCGATAAAACATATTTGAAGCGGATGCAATATGTAAGAACCAGAAGTAAAGCATTTTGAAACCATATATGAACCAGGTTAGGGCTTGCCTTGTCCCTCGTTGTTCGGGTGCTGCTCTTCGGCGGCGTTGATCTCAGGCTCGCGTTCGGTCCCTATCGTGAAGAACCAAACACCGGAAAGGAATAGCACGATCAAGACAAGGTACAATGCAATGCACATACAATATGATGACATGTCAAATTAAAGGGGTTCGGGTAACCCTAGGTGCATCGACGGAAATTAAGAGGGGTTCGGCATCGATCCCGACATAAGGGGGGTCGATTTAGGGTTTCATTAAGGGTCCACATTTAATTGGGTCAAACATGTATGAAACATGGATAAACAATTAGGAAATGTTTTTCTGATCATTTTGGTATATAATTTTGTATTTTTCTGAATTAAAATGAATTAGTTATTAATTACTGAAAATAATTACAGAAAATTGAAAAAAGATTTATGGCGTCATGCTGACGTCATCATGACGTCAGCCGGCCATGAGCTCGCAATTGAGCTCGGGCTGAGCTCAATCGGCCGTTTTGGCCACGATTGAGGGCGCGCGAGGGGGGAAAAGAAGCGCCTCAACGCGCTGAGGCGTTTGGTGGCGGCGCCGCCCGCCTTTGGTCGCCGGAGCACGGCCGGCGACGAGGAGCGGCGGAGGCCGGGTCGGGTGGTGCATGGGGGCGGCGATACAGAGGGAGAGGAGAGAAGCTGAGGGCACCGGGAGGCTCAGGTACTCACCGCGGTGGCGATGGCGAGGTCGGAGACGCCGGAGAGGGCTCGCCGGCGGCGAATTTGAGCGGAGGCCGGCCGTCTGTGAGGTGTAGGGTTAGGGTTTTCGTGCGCGTCGGGGACCGCGGGGAGGGGAGAAGTGGGGCGCTAGGGTTAGAGGCATCGGCGGTGCAGCTCTTATAGGCCGCCGGGGGCGGCGGAGCTCATCGGGGCCGGCCGGGCCATCGGGCGGCCGGCAGCTCTCCACCGAGCTGCTTGGAACGGCGGGGACGAAGGCAATTTTGCCGAAAACCCCCTGCAAAAGAGAGAAAAGAAAGAGAGAGAGAGATGGGCTGCGCCCAAGGGAGAGAGAAGAGAGAGCTCTCTCTCTCCTTTCCTATTTTTCTGATTTTTATTTCTTCAAAATCTAAACCAAAATCAAATCTGTTTGAATTTTGTTTGAACTCAAATTTGCAGATAACTATAAACACACACATGGGTTTATTGGGTAACAACATAACCATGCATGTGGCTTATTTTATAAAATCTGGTTTGAATTTGAGACAAGAAATAGAGAAGGACTTTGCATAATTAGAAAATTGAGATGTAAATTTTGCTCAAATGCAAACTAAATGCATGAAATGCACATGATCACTCCTTTATTTAGATAAACAAGGTTGGGATGTTACATGGTGCGAGTGGCGGCGGCGTGACTAATATGACCAGAACTCGAAACTCTAAAGGAACTAGACACTAAGACCAGCAACTCGACACGAAGATGCAGACACAAATTCAACTATGCAAAACTGAAAAGACAATGCAAGGCGTGGCAAGGGGTTTATGGGACGATATGATGTAAACCCTAACTGTATTTTTTTTGGCTTTTTCGTGGTTTATGGGTATGATGGCAGATGCAATCTACACTAGAAAAACTATAAATCTCACCGAGCAACCTGAAATCTGATACCACTTGATAGGGCAAAGGTGTCTGATCTTTCGATGAGATGAAGATAGATCGATTTGTTGGTGGCGTTCGTGCTTGACGGTCCGACTACACGTGCAAAGCTCGTGCGCCAATGCAATCGCTAGGACAATCTCCGGGAGTTACTGATCTTGCGGATGCACGATCGACCGACAAGCGAGGGTCTTAATTCCTACCCGAAATCGAGAACAAGTAAGAACTAATGATGCAATCGAATATTGCGGATGAAAGATGAAAACTTTATTGAAAAAGGTGGGATTCCGAATAGTCGTCTTGTTCGGGCGTTGGCCTCAAAAGAAGTACACGAGAGTTGCAGCAATGGCTAACTTTTAGTCTAATCAAAATCCGAGTCTAAACGTGACGGCTATGGAGGTATTTAAAGGAGGAAAAGGTGGGGTTTCGGCCAGCCATACGTATGGTGGCCGAACCAAACCCTAGAAGGCCTTTCCCCCTTCAATACAGACTCTAAAAAGTGACTAACTTGATTCCTGCGAAAATGACATGGGCCTAGCCCAAAACTAAAGGTGACGCAGCACCATATTATGCTATGGACGAAATTATGAAGTGTGAAACTCTATATTTCGTCCATATCTTCATCTCTTCTTATGGTGGCCTTCAAAGTTCTGAAATCTCCACTTGTGGCGTCATCTTCAATCCTCAAATACTTGCTTCCATCTCCTCCATGCGTGATCATGCTCCAATGCTTGTCCTCCTCATCCATGCTAGGTTCATCATTCCTAGAGTAACAAACAAATGTGATTAGGCAACATCATATTCTCATGTATGTGAGGAATAGTTCCAAGAAACGAAAGTACCTGATAGTTAAGTTGTTTGGCACGAGCTCGAGTGATTGGTCCTTGTATTTGTGTGGTTGTAGGTACGGTGGTTGTATCAATAGATGGGATGTCCTCATCACCTGGGCAGTCCTCGGGGTCGTCGCTGCTGGCGATGAGCCGCTGCTGCCGCTCGTACTCCTCCAACAGCGCCGCCTGCGCCGCTTCTTCCGGCTCCTCCTTCACCTCCGTCTTCGGGATGAGGAGGGCTGCGCCACGCCTCTCTTGCTGCCGCCGGCTGCCGCTGCCGCCACGCCTCGTGTTGATGGGCGTCGCCGGCTCCTCCGTCACCGCGCGTTTGGGGACGGTGTAGGGCGCTGAGCGGTACGACGAGGACGGCGTCGATCGGGCCGGTCCTGAGGAAGAAGAGTTCGAGGAGGACGAGTACGTGGTCCTCCTCGGCTGCCATTGCGGTGGTCCTCCTCGAGGAGACGGCGGCGGTGACGGCGGCGTCTCCAACCTTGGAGCGCCGTTGCGGATGACGCGGATGACGCTGTCGAGGGTGCGCCCCGGAACGCCCCAGAACAGGGCGCGGACGTCCATGTTCCAGCTGTTGGGCCCGCCGATGAGGCCGGTGGTGTTGTGCATCTCGACGTCGTACTTGGCCTTGAAGTACGTGACCCACCAGTCGTCGTTGTCCTTGGCCGCCCATGTCGGATCCGCCCGCTCCTCGGCGGTGAGTTGAGCCCGCCGGGCCTTGATGCCGTCCCTCCATTGCTCCGTGCCTGGCTTCGGCGGCGGCGGGACGCCAATGCCGTTCACGTCCATCTTCCAGCCGCCGCCGCTTAGCAGGCGCATGTCCGGCGGGACAGGATATCCCGCGTGGTACAGCGCCCACGCCTCCGGCACGGTTAGGCTGCCGCGGCCGAAGCCGTTCGCCGCGGCGATCTTGCGGGAGCACGAGGTCGACATTGTTTGGAGCGGCGAGGAGAAGATCTAGGGGGGGAGGGGCGACGAGAAGGTTTGGAGCGGTGAGAGATTGGGACGAACCGCAGGGCGTCTTTAAATGTACAGCGGCGGCAGCGGGTGGTTGCACGCAATAACGCCGGCGCGGACGGCCACGCGGCCATGCACGGCGAGACGCGTCCCTGCGTCGCCTGGGAAACTAGGGACGCCATTAACGTCGCTTCACCAAAGGTAGGCGACGGGGTTTTAGGCTTCCGTGCCGCTGACACGTCGGGCCCGCGTCGCTTCGCCTCGCTTTTCGTTGTGTCCAGCGTGCCCGATGCGTCCTCTATGGGACGGGAATAGACTCAGGACGCCGGACACCGTATCGAAGCGCGCCGGACAAAAAATCAGCTTTGAAAGACGCGATTAGAACCGTTTTTTAATCCGCGGCGCCCCAAATCAGTTTGGGACGCTTTGGGGGCTCTTACCCCAAGCCCTCCCGTCTCGGTCACTTCACTATATAACCGCACCCCAAGCGCGCGTCAGCAACCACCCCCACCTCTCCCACCTGTTCCGCGGGTACGAAAATAAAAAATATAACCGAAAGAAAAGACTCCCAAGAAAAGGCAGCGGAAGAGGGACGGCCTAGAGTCCGATCTGCGGTCTCGTCAAACCCCGTAACAATTTCGCCTCCGTTTACTTTCTTTCGTTTTCCCCTCTTCGTCGATTCCTGTTTCTCTGCGATGATTTTTGCCTCCGATCGGTGCTAAATCGACCCGATGTGTGGCCGCCGGAGATTTGTTATCGGGGGCCGTCGATTTGGTAGGTTTCTTCGCGTGAACTGGATAGTTTGTCTCTCAAGGAAGGGAATTTAGTCGCTGATGCGTTAGATGATAACAGGGGATTGGGAATTGTGATGATCTGGAGTAATCGAGAGTGGGAAGAACTCACGCGGGCTGATGTCCCTGTCATTAAAATATAAAATAAGTACGCAGGGATTCAAATAGATTGCACGAATCTTTTTTGGGTACCTGATCTTTAGTATTACATAGGCTTCTCTAGGCGATTTTGTATAGGCTATCCCCTTAGAAGCGTGGCTGTGGAAAAACATACAACTGTAATATCATATTGGAGATATTTACCCTAATTGGTGTGATACAAGCTTCTCCAATTTTAAATCTATTTTGTAGGCATTAATGATGCTAAACTACACTCAAGTTTATATTCGTGGGCCTTATTGTTTCTATAGCTCAAGCTGTGGTTCTTGAACTTATTTTCAAGACTACGGTCAGAATCAAGTTGGCAAAAGTCTATTATTTATGCAAATTTATAGTGAGAAATGCTGCATTCTCCCTAATATTTTTAGTTATGATTAAATGTAGAATCCTGGGAAATTTCAGGTTTTCAATTGTATAGTCCTATGTAAATTGGCATGCTTGATTCATTTGTGTGCTAGAAGCCAAGTAACAATGTTTCAAATTGAACTCATTTGTGTTCTGCGGTGAAAGGAATTCTTTCTTTCAGTCAGCTCTGTTTTTAACTTACCCATACAAAATAACTCCACATTTGGAAGTTTTATTCTAACCATCAGTTGTTATATATTTAGTGTAGATTATTATATTGCAATACTGATGGTGTAAAATTATTTCAGGGTTTCTGTTTGTCCGACAAACGTCACGGCTCTTGGCTTTGAAGTAGTGCATGGTCCTGCTTCTTGTAGGTTAGTGCTAACCCTTCACAGAGTTAAATGGACTTTCTCTTGTGCTTCAAACCTCTGTTTTATCTTCTTCTCTTCTGAAGGTGCACATTTATCTTGCTTCTAAACCATCACTCCTTGCTCACCTTGTTGTAGCCACCTTACTGTGGGATTTATTTCAGTTCTGAAAACTAACGTGCCATTTTATGTTGGAACTTTTCATCATGGGGTTAATAACTTTTACCTTTTTGTGATGGCGTTTTTTAATCTTGTCAATGTATTGGAAATAGTACATAGAAAGATTCAAGGCTAGCAATTCATATTTCATACTAACATGTGTAATATAACAACAGTTTTAACATACTCCCTCTGCCCCAAAATAACTTGCTCAACTTTGTCTAGATATGATGTATCTATATACTTCTGTATCTAGACAAAGTTAAGCAAGTTATTATGGGACGGAGGGAGTATTAAACTTCATTAATGTTTATTTCTTAATGCAACATGTATTGACAGGGATATTAGCTGTTTACCATTAGCGCAAGAACTTCCTTGGATTTTGATTGATATCTTTCCAAGGCATGAGTTACTTCGCACCACGATAATCTCCTTAGGGCAACACTGATTTGGACAGTATATTTTGATCCTTCCTAGATGATCTTTAATCTTTTTTTATTAAGCTCTGTTGTTGCAGAATAAACACATCCCTTAATGTTTATTTGGGTAAATACTGTAAAGTAATAAAGTTCCTTCTTCTTTACCATTAAAAAAGGTTTTAATGCTTAAGTCAGTATATGAATCAGGCTATGTTTTGGAAGATAAATGTTTTTCTTTAATCTGCGTAAATATCTATCTTGAGTCACTGAGTAGTTATGGCTTTAAACAATTCTAACGATAAAGTGGATTCAACACAGTTGATTTCAAGATGACAAGTAAGAAAAGTAACAGATCTACAGTCACATCATGCACTGCTCTGCATATGGAATGGGACAGGATTTCTTGCCCTATTTGTATGGAGCAACCACACAATGCTGTTTTACTTATATGCAGTTCGTACAAGAATGGCTGCAGATGTTATATTTGTAACACAAGCCATCGACACTCTAATTGCCTAGACCGGTTCAGAGAAATGAATGGAGATAGTAAGGTCTGTGATTCACACTCAACATCTTTGGTGCTTTCAAACTCCAATAACAGAACAGTCCAACCAAGAGCTCACTATAGTATGATTTCCAGACATTTGCTGAGCCCAAGCCTCAGAAGGCACATTGATAATGCTAATAACCAAGAATCTGTAAATTCAACATTATCTGTAGGAGAAAGGAGCATTATAATGGAAGAATGCCATGATGCCATGCAAATTTCAGCTGACCTGAAGTGTCCTCTCTGTAGAGGATCAGTATCTGGCTGGATTCCTGCTGGAGAAGCCAGAAAGTATCTGGATGAGAAGTTGAGGACATGCTCCCATGATTCCTGCAAATTTGTTGGAACCTATGAGCAGCTGCGTGAACATGCTAGGACAGCTCACTTGCTTGTGAAGCCTGCTCATGTAGATATCTCAAGGAAAAGGTCTTGGGATCGCCTTGAGCGTGAGCAGGAGTTTGGTGATGTGATAAGCGCAATAAGGTCACAGAATCCTGATGCAATAATAGTTGGTGACTATGTTATTGAGACTAGAGATACCATGTCCCCTGATCAAGATTCTGGGGAAGAAAGTGGTGATGAGTGGTGGTCTCCTGTTGGAGACCCAATAGAATCACCAGATAACCGACATGGTGCCTCTAGGCGGTGGCTGGATGGAAGGCTAGGATCACCTAGCAATTGGCCAGATGAAAGGCGTGCTTTTGCCAGGTTTCTGCCGCAGCCAAGGCTTCCTTTCAGCAATAGGCGCAGCTCACCTGCAGATTGGCAGGGGATGAGACGGCCAAGCACACGAAGTTTGCTGCGTCAGGACTTCACGAATCGGCAATCCAGGAACAGCACCAGTCACCGCAGATATCGCCGCATCTTTGATCGTCACTATACTGTTAACGGTCGTGCAGGTATTGGCAGGAGGCAGGATGGTTCAACATTTGGGCCGGGCGGACGGCAGCGGCTGAGATACACGCAAAGAAATCAGCATGATCCATGATCGACTGAATCAAGACTACCTGCCCAGTATTAAGTTCATTACCAAGCATCCAAGCAATCCTTGTAAATAACATTAATGCTCGAGAATTAGCACTCCCTCCCTTCATAAAAGAAAAATGTCTTGACTTCGGACAAATTTAGATGTATCCAAATACATCTAAATTTTGATAAAGTTGAGACATCTTTTTACAGACGGAGGAAGTATTTCGGTTTATTTACTATTCATGTATTATATGTCAAAACATATCAGCACAGATGCAAAACTTCATTCAGAAATTCAATTTGACTCCCGGGTGCATATGGTGCATATGCTCCCTCCACCTAGAAAAAAGTTGCATGCACATCTTAATATTATATGTGCGTTCATATAGTTTTGCCAAAAACTGATATTTTTATGGTCGATGTAAAAAAGAGAGAATATGCCCGGAAATTCAATTCGGCTCCTGGGTGCGTATGCTCCCTCTACCAACAAAACATATTTCAAAGTGTGGAAAAATTTGGACAAAAAATTCTACATGTACATCTCCATAATATATGTGTATGCGTCAAGTTTCACGAAAAAATAATATTTTGTGTGGCCTATGTAAAAAAGAGAAAACTTATCCTATGAAAAGCATTGTTTTCAGCACTGAATTTTGTCTTTTTTACACACGTCACGTGATAAGTTCATTTTTTATGAAACAACTTTGTGAGCGCGTAGCACGTGAAGATGTATATGCGAATTTTTTGTTTCAATTTTTTTGAAATTTAAAATATGTGTAAGATGCATTTCAAAATATAGGGAGCATATGCTCCCATGTTCCAAAACACCACTCCCGAATATGCCTCACAAAAAACTTTATTTTAGAACCAAATTTTATCTTTTACCCAACACAAACAATAAGTCGATATTTTTATGAAAAAACTTTGTTTGCATGTAGCATGTGAAGATGTAGATGTGATTTTTCCGTTTGAATTTCTTTAACATTTTAAAATATATTAAAGATCTATTTCATAATAAAAAAAAGTATATGCATTCAAAGAGCTAAAACATCACTATCCAACTCCAGCGCCCTTTCTAAATATCTATCTAGGGTTTTGGTCTTAGAGCATCTTCGACAGGCGCGCTATATAGGCCGCGCGCTATATAAACCGTCGATTATCGGTCCTCCAGAAGGCGCTGCAAAAAAATTCGGGGTGCGCGGCATTTTGCACTATCCCGAGCGCCAAATGTGACGCGTCGGCTACAGCGCGCGGCATCGCGCGAATACCCCAACTGCTGAAATCCCCGTGCCCGCGCCTCCATTTTCCCACCGCGCCGCCGCCGCGAAATTCCGCCGCATCCGGTCGATTCCGCCACCGGCCCCGCTGTTGCTCGCCGCCGACGGGCACAAGGGCGGCGCTTCTCCCCGCCTCGCCCGCTAAGAGTTGATGGGGGTTCCCGTGCAAGTGAGGAGGTCCGTACATAGGATTGCCCGGTTCATTGCCTCGTACCATGCCATTCGCTCCAACGACACACATGATGAGCTCCAAAAAAATCTCATGGAAGAATGGTGGAATTGGCATGGACAACAATAGTTGCATACTTGTTGTATTTGTTTGAAAACTATATGTTGTATTGTCTCAAAACTATGTTGTATTGTTGTATGTTGATCCCTAAACTTGTTGTATTTGGTGTGAATAATTTGATGTACTTGTTGTATTTGTTGTGAATAATTTGTTGTATTTGTATGGTACATTTTATTTGTGAATTTATGAAGCTTGTTTGATTTTCTTTGATGCATAGTTCTGTGTGATTGTTGTTTACGCCGCGCTGCACGCTGCATAATGGAGCGCCCGACGGATTCGAACACGCGCTGCATAATAGAGCGTCCGGCGGGGAAAAATTCAGCGCATCACACGCTATACGTTTACAGGTAAAAACGACATTTAGCGTGCCCAAATTTTGTGCATGCTGTTGGAGATACTCTTAGTAGTTTGCACTTAGCAGTAATTGTGCTTCTCTGCATTTTCTTTTCTGCATACGCATGTCGTGCTGAGCACAACTAACAAGGAATCCACTGTTCGACCTCGGTTTTTCAGGTCCCAAATATACATGGAATAATAGGCAACGTGAAGAAGATCATGTCAAGGTTAGATTGGACAGAGCTGTTGGTAATGGGGATTTCACCGCACGATTTGATGATTGCTCGGTGGAGAATATCATCACAACAACTTCTGATCATCTAGCCATCCTGATAAACCTTTCTACTCTTAACAGACGGGATCGTGCTACGCCAGTCCAGCACGGTTTCCGCTTTGAGGCTGCCTGGTTGAGGGCACCGGATTACAAAGAGGTTTTGAAGAAGGCTTGGATAGAGAAGTCTGATGGTGACGTTTCACTCCATTCTACTTGGTCTACGCTCCATCAGGTTGCTGGCTCGCTTCAGTCTTGGAGTCGGGAGGCCTTTGGGGCTATTCGCAAGAAGATTCGCAAGATGGAACAGAAGTTACACCATTTGCGCTTGTCAACGTCAAATGAGGGGGTTGATGAGATCCGTAATATTGAAAAGGATCTCTGTGAGCTCTTTGATCGGGAGGAGGTTATGGCACGCCAACGCTCCCGGGTGGAGTGGTTACGAGAGGGAGACCGTAACACTGCATTTTTTCATGCTCGGGCTACGGCAAGGAAGCGGGCAAATAAAATCAAAATGTTGCAGCGACCGGATGGCTCGAGGTGTGATGATGTTTCTGAATTGAAAAGTATGGTTCAAAATTTCTATGGAGATCTCTTCACGTCTGAACCTATCTTTTCTACACAGACTGTTCTTGATGCTATACCTCGCAAGGTATCTGATGAGATGAATGCCAATTTAAATAAGGAGTATACAAATGAGGAGATCAAGACAGCTCTCTTCCAGATGGGTCCGATCAAGGCACCGGGTCCCGATGGTTTCCCGGCGCTCTTCTACCAAACCCATTGGGATTTCTTACAGGAGGCAATTTGCCAAGCGGTTAGGAGTTTTCTTGATGGGAGCCCTTTACCTGATGGCTTTTGTGACTCTGTTATTGTGCTGATACCGAAAATTACAAATCCAGTTGGATTAAAGAATTTTCGGCCTATTAGCCTCTATAATGTGCTCTATAAGATTGTGTCTAAAGTGTTGGTGAATCGTCTAAAGCTCATTTTGCCGATGGTGGTGTCTGAACATCAAAGTGCTTTTGTTCCGGGGCGTTTGATCACGGACAATGCGCTTATTGCCTTTGAGTGCCTACATACAATTAGACAACAACAAGCTAAGCGGCCATATTTTGCTCTGAAGGTGGATATGATGAAAGCTTATGACCGAGTTGAATGGGATTATCTTCTCGGCTGCCTTCAGAGATTGGGTTTTCACCAGGATTGGATCTACACTGTGATGAGGTGTGTGACTATGGTGAGATATGCGGTTCGGATTAATGGTGATCTAACTGATCCTGTAATCCCCACCCGGGGAATTAGACAGGGGGATCCAATCAGTCCCTATCTTTTCCTTCTCTGCACGAAGGGTTTATCTTGTCTTCTGCAACGAAGGGAGGTCCAAGGCGAGCTACAAGGTTTACGTAATGGCGGCAGACTTGGTCCCCCTATTTCCCATCTATTATTTGCGTGCATGATAGTATATTCTTCGCCTGCAGTGATGAAAGGAGTGTGGACACTTTGCAGCAAACCCTCAAACTCTATTGTGAGGGCTCTGGTCAGAAAATTAATCTTGATAAGTCGTCCATTTTCTTTGGTGCTTGTTGTCCTGCTGCCGTCAAGACCCGTGTGATGCTGAAACTGGGTGTCCAAGATGAAGACTTGCAAGAGTTCTATCTTGGTATGCCAACAGAGGTGGGCAGGTCTCCTGTCCGCACTTTCAAGTTCCTTATCACACGTATGTGGCAACGTAAGAGTACTTGCTCTGATCGCCCCCTCTCCCGGGTAGGGGCTGAGACGTTTCTGAAAGCGGTAATTCAAGCAATTCCTACTTATATGATGAGTTGCTTTCAATTGCCAGTTGCCACTTGTGACTCCATGCGACGTTCGATTGCAAACCAGTGGTGGGGAACAGAGAATGGCAAGAAGAAAATCCATTGGAGATCTTGGGAATGGCTCTCAACACCGAAGAGTTTGGGTTTGGGTGACTTGGGTTTCCGTGACTTGGGTCTGTTTAACCAAGCCATGTTGGGTCGTCAGTGTTGGCGCTTGTTGACGGAACCATCCTCTTTATGTGCAAAGGTGTTGAAAGGCCGTTATTACCCAAACTGTGACTTCTGGGATGCTCCAAAGCCCTGTTCCTCTTCATATACTTGGAGAAGCATCCAGTTTGGTATGCAGCTAGTGAAGGACGGTGTTCGATGGGGCATCGGTGACGGGAAGAAAACCAAAATTCTTACAGACAAGTGGATTCCGGAGGTGCCTCCTTGTACCCTGCGCCCTCGGATCCCTCTGATGCCCGATCAGACTGTGGATACGCTGATGGTGGATGGTTCTTCCTCATGGGACTCGGAGCTCATCCGAACCATTTTTGACGATGAGGTTGCAGCTAAGTGATACGTCTCCGACGTATCGATAATTTCTTATGTTCTATGCCATATTATTGATGATACCTACATGTTTTATGCACACTTTATGTCATATTCGTGCATTTTCTCGGAACTAACCTATTAACAAGATGCCGAAGTGCCAGCCTCCGTTTTCTGCTGTTTTTGGTTTCGTAAATCCTAGTAACGAAATATTCTCGGAATTGGACGAAACGAAGACCCGGGGCCCTATTTTTCCACGGAGCTTCCGAAGACCGAAGAACACACGAAGTGGGGCCACGAGGTGGCCAAGCTATAGGGCGGCGCGGCCCAAGCCCCGGCCGCGCCGACCTATAGCGTGGGCCCCTCGTTAGCCCCCCGACTCTGCCCTTCCGCCTACTTAAAGCCTCCGTCGCGAAAACCCCCGAGGCGAAAAACCACGATACGGAAAACCTCACCGAGACGCCGTCGCCGCCGATCCCATCTCGGGGATTCTGGAGATCTCCTCCGGCACCCTCGCCGGAGAGGGGATTCATCTCCCGGAGGACTCTACACCGCCATGGTCGCCTCCGGAGTGATGAGTGAGTAGTTCACC
>NC_061514.1:275266788-275317668 GCF_022539505.1 Lolium rigidum | reverse complement strand
GGCTCAAGGGTTCTCTCAAGTTGAGGGAATTGACTTTGGAGAAACCTATGCTCCCGTGGCTCGCCTTGAGTCCATCCGTATCCTTCTTGCTTATGCATCGCATCATAACTTTAAGTTACAACAAATGGATGTGAAAAGTGCATTTCTTAATGGTCCTTTGCATGAAGAGGTTTATGTTAAGCAACCCCCGGGGTTCGAGGATCTCAACTTTCCCAACCATGTCTACAAGCTTGATAAAGCACTTTATGGTCTCAAACAAGCTCCTAGAGCTTGGTACGAGCACCTTAAGGAATTGTTGGTAGACCGTGGGTTTGATGTTGGGCTAATCGACCCCACTCTTTTTACTAAGAGGGTCAATGTGGGGAGCTTTTCGTTTGCCAATTATATGTTGATGATATTATATTTGGCTCGACTAACAAAGCTTTCAATGATGAATTCTCAAAGCTTATGACCGATAGGTTTGAGATGTCTATGATGGGAGAGATGAAGTTCTTCCTTGGTTTTGAGATCAAGCAATTGAGGGAAGGATTCTTCATCAACCAAGCAAAATATCTCCAAGACATGCTCAAGAGGTTCAAGATGACCGAGTTGAAGGGTGTGGCCACTCCTATGGTTACCGAATGTCATCTTGCACTAGATCCCAATGGTAAAGAGGTGGATCAAAAGGTATATCGCTCCATGATTGGATCCTTGCTTTACCTTTGTGCATCTAGACCGGACATAGTGTTGAGTGTTGGTGTGTGTGCAAGGTATCAAGCTTCTCCAAAGGAGAGCCACATGATGGCTCTCAAAAGAATCTTTCGATATTTGGTTGATACCCCAAGATATGGTATTTGGTACCCCAAAGGCTCAAGCTTTATTCTCAATGGTTATACCCATGCGGATTGGGCGGGTGACAAGGATGATAGGAAATCAACTTCCGGGGCTTGCCAATTCCTTGGTAGGTCCTTGGTGTGTTGGTCTTCTAAGAAGCAAAATTGTATATCTCTCTCCACCGCCGAAGCCGAATATGTTGCCGCCGCAAGTGGATGCACTCAATTGTTATGGATGAGGCAAACTTTAAAGGAATACGGTGTCATTTGTGACAAAGTGCCTCTATTATGTGACAATGAAAGTGCCATCATGATTGCCTATAATCCGGTGCAACATTCAAGAACGAAGCATATTGAGATCCGGAATCATTTCATTAGGGATCATGTTGCCCGTGGTGATATTGAGCTTATCTATGTTCCTACCAAAGATCAACTTGCCGATATATTCACGAAGCCTCTTGGTGAAGCAAGGTTCTCTTATTTGAGGAATGAGCTAAATATCATTGATTCAAGGAGTATAGCTTGACCATGTTGCAAACACACCTTTGTCTCAAAACTTTATTTGGTTTAGGTGTGGGCATGGAAATAGGGGGAGTGCGGTTTAAATTATTGAGCTATCCCTCCCCCCATAATGCCAACATTAAGAAATCATTCTCTTTATATCATATGTTGATATGTGAGCTTCAATGATGAGTAGTGGCTTGGACCCAAGATATATCTTCGCGGTGCCATGCCACAACACTCATATATGGTGGCCTAGGCCACCACACTCTTCTTTGTGAAGAGTTGGAGTTATTTGGATCTTATCGTTTTTTTTACAACTCCTTGTTCTTATGGGAAATCACTCATGTTTGGTCTTTATTTGCAATATTTTGCAAATATGAGTGATATCGTACCATCTACAATGTGCTCTCTCCATCCTAAGCCATTCTCTCATCTCTAAAAACTTTCTATCTCTAGCACAAGCTCGTCTCAAAAATTGCATACCAAAACTCATGTTTATCCTTGACCAATTAGTGTTTTAAAAAAAAGGGGGTGTTAAAAAAAAAGGGAAGGCCTGCCGACCCGGGCCTGACCAGGCCGGTAGTACCGCTGGGGCCTGGGCGGTACTACCGCCGGCCTCGGGCCGGTACACACTCCCCCGCCCCCAGCACACACACGCACCTCGACCAAACGCCCCCCATCCCCATCTCCTCACAGCACGCACGCACGCTGCTCTGCCCGCGCGCCGCCGCCGCTCCCCCGGCCATCCTCCGGCCACCTCCGGCCGGATCGGCTCCGTGGGAGCCTTCCCCCACCTCTCCTCCTCCATGGCTCCCGGTATTAGCTCCTCTCTCCACGTATTTTGGTCGTATTTTTGGCTCACATACTTGTTGGTGTTTGGTTCTACATGCTTAGATTTTTGGCTAAATCTTACACTAAGAGGTTGTATCTTTTGTTGACCTAAGTCCTCTAGTATGTAGTACCGTCCATCTCCACTATGTAGCATTTTTTTCCTATAGTGTGTGGCCAAGTTTGTTTTTATCATGCATGTGTATTTTTGGGTCATATTTTTGTCCTTTAGAGATGAGCTTGTGCCCTTATCCCATATTTCCCTCGGCTCTGTTCGTCTATTTCACAGGTGCTAGTCGGAAGAGGCGAGGGGATCCGACCCTTGAGGATGAGATTGTTGAACAAGATGAAGTGTTACCCCGTGCCACTACTGCTCGTGGTGCTTCTTTGGCAAATAAAAGGAAAGGGAAACCGGCTATTGAGTCCTATGGAAGCGTCCGCCTTCATGCATACATGGCCATTCGCACCGCTAACCCCTATTTGGGGCCTCGGTCTTCTCGCACCCGCAACCGCCATTTCTACACCGAGGCTCAAGAGCGCATATTCCATGAAGTCTATCCTCCCAAGGTGAAGGTTGTTGATCAACGGTATATCAACATTGACCATTTGAAGAAGAATGCCTACTTTCATGAAGCTTTTGGCATTTGTGAGGAGTTTGGTTTGCTTCCCATTATGACTTTCCAATGCAACTATGATCCGTACCTTGTGACTCAGTTCTTTGCCACAGTCTTTTTTCATGATGATAAAGCTCGCTCCATTACTTGGATGACTCGTGATGTGGTACTCACTACCACTTGGAGCACCTTTGGATAGATTCTTGGCTATCCTATTCCGGAAAATTGTGAAGACGACCGTTCTAGTGGTTGGAGGTTTCACGGGGAGACTAATGCAAGCACCAAAGATGTTCTTGAGCCGCTCTATATGCCCGGTCGATGCAAGCTTGGATTCACTTCCGGTCTCCAACCCGTATATGATATTATGCTTCGCATCTACCGTGAGACAGTTGCCGTCAGAGTTGGTAATGTTGATGAGATCCATTCGTTTGTCATTGACTTGATGCTTCAAACTCATCTCCGGAAGGGCAAAGGTAAGAAGATGGATGTCATGGATTGCCTGTGGAACCAGATCTTCGGGCGTATGGTGGAGAAGAGGTCTCCTTCCTTTGCTCCCTTCATCATGAAGCTTATTTCTGAGGTGTGGCGTCAGAAATTTGAGGGAGCTATTCTGGAACCATACTCACCCCTCACTGAGCATCGTCGCAAGAACATTCTGATCAAGGATCATGGGCTCCCAGCTTCTACCTCAGCCTCTGCAGCTCCTTCTGCCTCAGCAGCTCCTTCTGCAGGTCCTGCAGATCCTTCCACTGCTCCTGCTCGCCGGATTGATGGTTTTATTGCTCATATGGCCCTTGGGGGGCCTCCGGCTGACTCTGCATATGATCCCATGCTCGAGCCCTCTTGGTACACCAAGCTCAAGATCAAGGTAAAGAAGACCTTCTGCCTCCAGCTGGATATTCAGGAGCATATGTATGACGCCTATGTGGCAGAGAAGAAAGCCCGACGCCGTCAGAAGAGCATCATGACAAAGCTTGGTGTGGAAGTGTCTCCTCCGGGATCTGAAGAGAATATCCTTCCGAAGCCTCAGTGGATTTCTACTCATAGCCAGTGGTCTGATGGCGAGGATGGACCCTCCTATGATGTCGACTCCGATGTTGCCGGGGACTTCCTTGATGCCTAGGGACGATAGCATCGCTCTTCAACCTTTTTGGCATCTTGATGTCAAAGGGGGAGAAGAGTTCTATTAGGTTCGGGATTTGCATGGGAAGTCACAAGCTTGCGTTTTCTTTTACTCTTTATGCTTGTGACTTATGGTTATCTATGTATCTTTGCAAGAGTGATGAATTTATTTGCTTACTATGTATCTTTGCACTTGTTGGTGAATCGTAGTTTCTTGAGTATTTTGTTCCTAGATTATGTGCCTCTTACTCAAATGATAATTCTATTGGATGCACATGTCTAGGGGGAGCTTATTACATCGTCTTATAATTTTATTGCTCTTATACTCATTTCATATGCAAATCTTATGTTGTCATCAAGAAACCAAAAAGGGGGAGATTGAAAGGACATATATCTTTTATTTGTGGTTTTGGTGTTGATGACAATAATTTTATATGATCATTTTGTTATATAAGATTTGTATGGTGTAGCGTTGATCGGTATGCCCAAAAGTTGAAGAGATTTTGAAGATATGCTATGCTATCCTTGAGAGATTCTTTTGAGAAGAAAGAATAGAAGAGCAAAGAAGAAAAGAGAAGAAATGAAGAAAGAAAAGAAAAGAAAAGAAGAAGCAAGGAGAGGGAGGGGTGGTCGGCGGCGGTGGTGCGGGCGGTACCACCGGCCACGCTGCGGCCGGAGCCTCCGGGCTTGGTACCGCCCGCGGTACCGGAAGGAGCCGTGTGGCTCAGTACAAATGCCAGGGAGGTTGGAGCCCCGGCGGTACCTTGGCCGGTACCCCGGCCGGAGGCTCCGGCCTCCCCTCCCGGCCCGCGCCCCTCTTGGCCACGTGGCTCCCTCCGGTTGGCCGCGCCACTTGCCTAGGAGCGGTTGTACCGGCCCAACCTGGCCGGTACTACCGGCCACCTCTCTCCAACGGAAGGATCGGCAGATCTTCACCACCAACTATTTATAATCTTCTTCTCCAATTGGCTCAGCTGCTCACTCCTTCACCAAAAAGCAAGACACCATTGTTGAGCCACCAAGAACACCAAATTCATCGGATCTCCTCCCTCAACCACCCAAATCCCTTGTGCTTTGGAGAATCGAAGGAGAAGACCCCGATCTACATCTTCACCGAAGCAATTTGCATTTCCCCTCATTTTGTTGAGGGCTCCCTTGCTAGTGATCCTCTTTGGATCCCTAGTTGATTTGTGTTGATGTATTGTTGTTGATTGTTGTGTTGTAACAGATTTGGGAGCCTCCAATTCGGTTGTGGATGTGTGCCCCAAGAACCTTGTAAAGGCCCGGTTTCCGCCTCGAGGAAATCCCTTAGTGGAAGTGGGCTAGGCCTTTGTGGCGTTGCTCACCGGAGATCCGAGTGAAGCCTTCGTGGCTGTTGGTTTGGCTTTCGTAGCAACCACACTCCTCCAAACGTAGACGTACCTTCTTGCAAAGGAAGGGAACTACGGGAATCATCTCCGTGTCATCGCGTGCTCCACTCTCGGTTACCTCTATCCTATTCTATCTTTTATATTGTGTAGCTATATCTTGCTTCGTTGCTTATCTTGTCATATAGGTAAATTCACTTAGTTGCATATCTAGAGAATTTACCTTTGTGTCAAGCCTAATTTGAAAAAGAACTAAAAATTGGTTAGCACCTATTCACCCCCCCTCTAGGTGCGGCATACGATCCTTTCAACTACTCACTCATCACTCCGGAGGCGACCATGGCGGTGAAGAGTCCTCCGGGAGATGGATCCCCTCTCCGGCAGGGTGCCGAAGGCGATCTCCTGAATCCCCCGAGATGGGATTGGCGGCGGCGGCGTCTCTGGAAGGTTTTCCGTATCGTGGCTCTCGGTACTGGGGGTTTCGCGACGAAGGCTTTAAGTAGGCGGAAGGGCAACACGGGGGGCCACATGAGGGCCCCACACACCAGGGCCGCGCGGCCAGGGCCTGGGCCGCGCCGCCCTGTTGTGGCGGCGCCTCGTGGCCCCACTTCCTTTCCCCCTCGGTCTTCTGGAAGCTTCGTGCAAAAATAGGACCCTGGGCGTTGATTTCGTCCAATTCCGAGAATATTTCCTTACTAGGATTTCTGAAACCAAAAACAACAGAAAACAGCAACTGGCTCTTCGGCATCTCGTTAATAGGTTAGTGCCGGAAAATGCATAAATATGACATAAAGTATGCATAAAACATGTAGATATCATCAATAATGTGGCATGGAACATAAGAAATTATCGATACGTCGGAGACGTATCACTCAACACAATCACGTGAGCTCGCGCATCTCCTGAGCTTCCTATTGCATCAAATCGGCGATCGTAGCCTCCTAGCCTCATGTACCTGAATCCGCCACCGCGGTACCTCGCCGAAGAGCACGCTCCGGTGACCAAACCGGAGCGGCGCCACCACCAATAGGTTTGTCTCGTCTCCCTCGTTCGATTGAGCACGCACACGCCCCCGCGGGAACCCAGTAGCCGCCGGCGCCGTCCACGACTGGCCGCCGGTGGTGGCCATGGTTGCCACATCAATGCCACCGTGGCAGCCAACGTGGCACAACCCCACCAGTCAGCCTCTGCGGGTAGATTTAGCCGGGTAGGTTTAGTAGATTTCGTTTAAATTTAAATTTCATTAATTGCTGAAACTTTAAATGAATATAGAAAATTCATTTTAACTCATAAAAACGAAAATAAGATATCAAAATTCTTATGAAAGTAAATTCTATCCAATAAAAATATAAAATGAAATTTTTATTTTTAATAAAAATTTAATTATTTAACCCTATTTATTTAAGTCTTTTCTTTTAATTCCAAATGCAATTAAAATTCAGAAATTAAGAAAAGTTTCTAAAATAAATAAAAACCAGTAAGTAAATAAGGAAAACATTAAAACTAATTTTCCTTTACTAATAACTTATTAAATCCTTATTAGGAGGATTGAAAACCCTAATTAATAATTGTCTTAATTATTAATTCTTTCAAAGTAATAAAATGCCAAGTCCAATATTATTTTATTTCAAAGTTACTAATAACCTCAACTATAATAAATTTATTAACCTAAGAACTATATGGTAATTAGGAAACCCTAATTCCGTATTGAATAATGATTACAACCTCATAATTGTATCTGACCCAAAACCCTAATTCAATTAGAAACCCTAGCTCCACTATTTCATGTGAACCTTAAATGGTTTCTAAAACCTAAACCCCTAGCTTATAACATGTGATCATGTACTTTCTTTTCAATCATAGAATCATAATAGAAACTCAATGCTTGTTCATCATCCCATCGGATATAAGAACCCTATCACTAAGAATTGAGTATTCCATGTATGCATACCCATATAACCAAGATGATCAAATGGGAACACCCAAGTCTAAACCCTAGTTCCTGTTCCCTAGGTCATTATACTTAATTGACCAACTTTAGTATCAAACCAATTTTATCAACCCTAATAGTAACCATGATTGATGATAGCCCTTACATATCATACCCCACTAAACCTTACTAGTGTTAAATACTTATGAACCATCATATCTAGGAGCCAACTATTCATTACTTAATGATCCAAAAGCAAAACCTATACAACCTCAACCTTAATTGAAATACTTGTTAATACTTAAATAATATGTTCTTCAAAAGTTATTCTTTTGAAGTAAATAAGGAGTAGCCATCAAACAAGTTTAATAGGATCTATAAACCCTAGCCAGCTATCACCAACAAGGTATACCAACCTTGATAGCAACTATATATAATAAATTGCTCAAGATGCTTAGGCTTAACTCAACCCTACAAGTTCTAGCTATTGATGAATCCAACATGGTTGGGATCCACCTAATCCTTACCCTAGAAACTAGTTGGAACCCATAGTAAACCATAGAACTCCACAACCCTAATTATCATACTTGTTCT
This sequence comes from Lolium rigidum, assembly GCF_022539505.1. Classification (NCBI taxonomy): domain Eukaryota; kingdom Viridiplantae; phylum Streptophyta; class Magnoliopsida; order Poales; family Poaceae; genus Lolium; species Lolium rigidum. The sequence goes on along the minus strand of NC_061514.1, from coordinate 275,309,897 downwards.
TTATTAAAAAACATGTTCTTCAAAAGTTATTCTTTTGAAGAATATAACAAGTAATCATTAGCAATGCCATATAGTACTAAGACCAACCAGTGTTCATTACATGTTAGGATTATACCAAATCTTATTTTTGTGTACTAGTAATGATATTGTCATGATATATTGCATTAATTGTTTATGATACCAAGTAACCAACCCTTAATAAGAACCTTGTTTGTGAATCACTCTAAAAGTGCAACACACCCTGAACCAATCATTACAACTCACTAATCCTAAATCATCGGGGTTAGGTAACACTAAGAGCGCTTGCATCTCATACTTATGCATTATTGCATCCTTGCCAATCTTTTAAACATCGTCTTTACCGGACGATGATGTTATTTCAGAATTTGGAGTTATTGTGTATCGACGACCTTGCCTGCATAATCTTGCAGACAAGAAAGGCAAGTTCATCGCTTGCTCATGTCATTTGAGTATTTTTACCAAATTACTTGCAACGTACTATACTTATCACTCTTGCATGAAAAGCAAAAATGCTAATTTCATAACTATGAATATGACTATGTGGTGGGCAATGGAACCATGGTATGAGTATGGTGGAGGTTCCATTGCAATGGGTTTGTATCCATCTAGGATTAAACAACAAATGTCGTCCAGTGATTCTTGTGCCGTAAGACTCGTGTTAACCATAAGATCTGGAGTGGGATGGAGTAGTCAATTGTACTTATTCCTCTCCTACATCAACGGATGCGCTTACCGTAGTCACTTGTATCCCGAGGGACAAGCGGAGTGGTTGGGGAGCACTAAGTCCCCATGGTAATGCGGTCTATGCTGGGTTGCAACGACCGGCGAAGGTACCAAGGTCGCAATACCTGATAGTTGTCGAGGTCGGAAGGCATCCAAGTGATGTAGGCCGGCGAGGACCCAAGGTTGGAATTGCAACAAAGGGTGGGTGTGCAAGGTCTCGAAGGAGTATAATTTGGCTAGGACCTTATACCGGGCCTCACACCACGGAAGTGTGGACGGGTTGCGCGCCCGGTTGGCACCAAGGTTAAGATCTCTTATGGGTAAAGCAACACACCTCTGCATAGTGTAACAAATCGTGACCTTTCACTCCCTGTTCCGGGTTATGGAACTGCGAATGCTGCTGGAAAGGAACTCCATGAAGTTCTAGTAAACCGGTGAAGGCTGACGGACATAGTTCTTCTGAATAAATGCAACCTTTTGAAGAAATGGTTATGAAAACCTGCATTGGTATTAGACTTTCTGGTCTAATGCTGCAGCTAGTGCATTAAACACCTCTTTCCTATAATGAACTTGTTGAGTACGCTCGTACTCATCCCACCCTTAAATCCCCTGCTTAGATATGGAGGCATCGGAAGAGGATCTACAGTGCAACCCGAAGACCAAGGAGTCCACAACTACTTCAAGGGACAGGAACTTGTCAGAAGAGAGTCAAATACCACATCCAACAAGGAGAAAACCTAGATTAGCATTAGAAGGGATCTAGCTCCCTAAACCTAGCTCCTATTTAGCTAGAATCTAGTCATAGCCTCTATAGCTAGTCAAATACTCTATAAATAGAGTTTGTGATAAGATTAGATTATTTGTAAGTTTTACCTCATTGTAAAGTAGGAGGCTATGTTGATCTTCTGTAAAGAGTCAGAGTTGTAATTCTATAGACATGCCTTGGACCCGCATATGTTTCTGTTGTACCACTCTGAGCGATATAATACTAGTGGAACGGTATTTCATTGGTGTTATGTCAGACTTGCATACTACACCATGCAGTGGTATGCCGGTTCACCACACCTAGCCTCGGTTTTCTTCCTCCTCTACTCTAATTTCGTCCCAAACCGAAACCCTAGTTCACCGCATCGCGTTGAGCCGATTAGGTGCAGTCGCTCGCCCGCGGGAGTAGCCTAACACCGTCGCCGTCGCTCACTGCCCGCCGGCCACCGTGAGCCGTGCCACATCGGTGATTTTGACTCAGTCAAAGCCATCGTAGCAGCCAACGTGGTCAGGACCCACCAGTCATTGACTGTGGGTAAGATCTGTCCAGGTGCGTTTAGTTATTTTTGTTTAAAATCCAAAATTTATAAATTGCTCAGACTTTGAACGAATATAGAAAATTCATTTTAACTCGTAAAAATATAAATAAGATATCAAAATTCTTATAAAAGTAAATTCTATCCAATAAAAATATAATACGAATTTTTTATTTTAAATAAAAATTTAATTGTTTAATACTTATTAATTAAGCCTTTTCCTTTAATTTTAAATTCAATTAAAAATTAAATAATTAAGAAAAGTTTCTACAATAAATAAAAACTAGTAATTAAATAAAGAAAACATTAAAACTAATTTTCTTTATTTATTATCTTGTTAAATCCTTATTAGAGGGATTTAAACCCTAAATGGTATTATCCTAATTATTAATCTTCTAAAAATAATAAATTGTTAAGACCATTATTATTTTGTTTCAAGCTTAATAATAAATGCAACTTTGTAATCAAGTATTAATTTAAGAACTACATCACAAATGGGAAACCTTAATTCCATATTGAAGAAAACTATAATCTCATAATTTCATGTGAAACCCTAAAACCCTAATTCCATTAGGAACCCTAGCTCTATTATTTTATGAGAACCCTAAATTGCTTAAAAACCTAAACCCTAGGTTATCACATGTAATCATGTTACTTTGTTTTGACTTTTAGACCACAATTAGCAACTAAGTACTTGTTCTTGTTCCCATAAAATAATAGAAGCCATAGTACTTATAAGTTGGCATACCATGAATTCATCCTAATAAAACCTAGATGATCAAGTAGGGTCAACCAAGTGTAAACCCTAGTTCTTATTACTAAGGCCATCATTCTTAGTTATCCATAATTAGTATCACACCATTGTGATGAACTCCAATAGCAACTATGTCCAATAATTTGCATTACATACCCATATTCCACTAAACCCTACAAGTACTTCATAATTATAAACCATCTTATTTAGGAACCAACCATGCCTTGATTAGTGGATACAATAGCAAACCCTAGACAACCTAAACCTTAATTGAAATACTTTCTATTACCTAAGTAATATGTTCTTCAAAATTTATTCTTTTGAAGTAAATAAAGAGTCATCATCAACCCTGCCTAATAGGACCTATAAATAATAGCCAGACATCACCAGTAAGATATAACCAATCTTGATAGCAACCATTTATAATTAATTGCTTAAGATGCTTAAACTTAATTGAAACCATACAAGCACTAGTTACTGATGGATCCAACCTTGTTGTGAACCATCTAATCCTTACTCCAGATACTAATTCGAACCATAGGAAACCATAGAACCCCATAAACCCAATTGTCATACTTGTTCTTTATCAAAGAACATGTTCTTCAAAAGTTATTCTTTTGAAGTATATGATAAGCAATCATTAACCATGCCATATAATACTAAAATCAACAACTATTCATTACATGTTAGGATTATACCAAATGCTATTGTTGTGTGATAGTAATGTTATTGTTATGATTTATTGCACTACTTGTTTATGATACCAAGTAATCAACCCTTAACAAGAACCTTGTTTGTGAATCACTCTAAAAGTGCAACACACTCTAAACCAATCATACCAACTCACTAATCCTAAATCATCGGGGTTAGGCCACGCTTAGAGAGATTGCATCTCATACTTATGCATTATTGCATCCTTGCCAATTTTTAAACATCGTCCTTACCGAACGATGATGCTATTTCAGAATTTGGAGTTATCGCGTATCGAAGACCTTGCCTGCATCATCCTGCTGTCAAGAAAGGCAAGTTCATCGCTTGCTCATGTCACTTTGAGTATTTTTACCAAATTACTTGCAAAGTACTATACTAATCACTCTTGTATGAAAAGCAAAAATGCTATTTTCATAACTATGAACATGACTATGTGGTGGGAAATGGAACCATGGTATGAGTATGGTGGAGGTTCCATTGCAAGGGGTTTGTATCCATCTAGGATTAACAACAAATATCTTCCAGTGATTCTTGTGCCATAATACCCATGTTAACCATAAGATCTGGAGTGGGACGGAGTAGTCAGTTGTGTTTCTTCCTCTTGTACATCAACGGATGCGCTTACCGTAGCAGTTGTGTCTTGAGAGAGCAACGTGAGGGTGGGGATCCCATTCTAATTCCCCACGGTAATGCGGTCTATGAGGGGTTGCAACAACCGGCGAAGGTATCAGGTCGAGAACTTGATAGTTGTTGAGGTCGGAAGGTATCCAAGGGGTACGCTGACCGGCGAGGACCCAAGGTCGGAATTGCAAAAAAGGTTGGGTGTGCGAGGTCGCGGAGAAATGCAATGATTGGCTAGGACCTTATACCGGGCCTCACACCAAGGAAGTGTGGACGGGAAACTCGAGCCCGGTTGGCACCAAGGTTAATATATCTTATGGGTAAAGCAACACACCTCTGCAGAGTGTATCAAATCGTGACCTGTCACTCCCCTTTCCGGGTTATGGAACTGCGAATGCGGCCGGAAAGGAACTCCATGAAGTTCTAGACACCCGGTGAAGGATGACAGACATAACTCTTCAGAATAAAAGCAACCTTTTGAAGAAATGATTACAAAAACCTGCATTGCCTTGGACTTTCTGGTCCATGGCTGTAGTTAGTGCATTAAACACCTCTTTCCTATAATGAACTTGTTGAGTACGCTCGTACTCATCCGACCTTAAATCCCCTGCTTAGATATGGAGGCATCGAAGGAGGATCTACAGTGCAACTCGAAGGCCGAGGAGTCAATAACTACTTCAAGGGACCAGACCCTATCGGAAGAGTAAAACACCACATCCACCAAGGAGAAAACTTAGATTACCAGTAGAAGGGAATCAGCTCCCTAAACCTAGCTCCTATTTAGCTAGAATATAGTCATAGCCTCCATAGCTAGTCAAATCCTCTATAAGTAGAGTTCGTGATAAGATTAGATTATGAGTCGTTCTTCTGGAGTTTATTTGCCGTCTTACCTCATTGTAAAGTAGGAGGCTATGTGATCTTCTGTAAAGAGTCGGTGTTGTAATTCTATAGACATGCCTTGAACCCACATATGTTTTTGTTGTACCACTCTGAGCGATGTAATACTAGTGAAATGGTGTTTCATTGGTGTTATGTAAACGACTTGCATACTACACCATGCAGTGGTATGCTGGGTCACCACACTTGGTCATGGTTGTTCTCGGATCTTGAGTGGGTTTGTTCGTATAGCATGTGTGGGCGTGTCCTATGTTGTTGGTGTTGTATGGTTTTTTCCTGGTTTCCCGCTAGTTAACCAGATACCTTCTTCTTAATTAATGGATAAGACAAAGCTTTTACCTTCATTTAAAAAAAAATCATTTAGATAGATTCTACCTTATACCAGCCACGAAGCATTGCGAACAATTTTAGCAATTGGCTAAACAGGGTGGATTCTAGGCTCAGCTTACTTATCAGGGTGGGAGCGATTGTCATCTTATTATCGCCCATGGTGACTTTTTTAGTGTGATGGGTTTCGAGTTCATCAAGCAACTTGGCTGTACATCAGTTATCAGACTCTTTAGAGCTGATACAATCTTGCAATGCGGAGATGGAAATATGGGGTGCTTACACTACAACCATGACTAAGTGTTTTTTTAAGATCATTATAAGGACTGATATCTCTTTCAAAGATTGTCCAAGGGTTGCCAATCGGGTGGCACATGAGCAAGCTAGGAATTCATATAGTTTGTTTGATAGTATAGCTTAAGATGACAATCCTCCTAATATCATAATGCCTTTTGCAATTCATGATGTAACCATATTTGCAAATCGGTAAAAGCGCCACCGAGGCAACCTTTGCTAAAAAATCTTTCTGGTTTACCTTTGTGCGGCTTCGCGGTGCAAGAGCTCGAGATGATGGCCACGAGTTGTGCATAGAGGTAAAAACTATCAACATCTCTCTTTAACATGGTTTTCCTCGTTTCTATTTTCCATATTTTAGGCCCCAACGTGTACGAAGCGGGATTCCCACGAGGGATTTTGCAGGGATTAGGAGAACACGAGCATCGGTACCTCGGCGAGGTAACAACATGTGTCTTTCTAAGGTCGGGTGGTTTATTCCAATTCTTCCCTCTTATTTGTTCTTGTTCTTTCTTTTCCCATGAAGGTCTTTGTGTCCTTCTACACTACTTAGTATGTCCCAACAAAGGTATGTTATTTTTCTCTAATCTACGAGATGTTTACGAGATGTTTTTTAGCCACATGTTTTATGTTTACTTTGGTCACTATGTAGTTTTATAAGCATGCAAATATTAATTATGAAAGACAACACTAAGATAACTCTGTGTATAATATTTTTGTATTATCTTAATGCATGAACATAAGAACAAATACGATGGTGCTATCTTAGGAACCACTGAATATTGGCAGGTTGGAGGATAAAAGAACCGAAAAAGACATTTGTATTTTCTTAGTTAATGTTATAAACATGACAAGCGATAACGAATGACGAAAAGAGAAATTACAGCGGGAGACACAACATTTAACGTGGAAAACCCCTTCAACATAGAGGAGAAAAAACACAGACGCCAACCAGCAAAACTTTGCTACGTCGGGAGTGTTGTGGGTTATCTTATAATGTGATGAAACCTAGCCGGCGTCTTACAATATGTATATATAGGTAGTGATGACGATCCGTACCGGAGACGGGCCTCGCTCCGCTCGTAAGAAGTTATCCTCCCTTTTATATGAATTTGAATCACAAGATAACAAAATCTTCCATCTTGTAGCATGAACTTCAAAAATATCTTAAACAAGAGAGAAAACACTTTCGGTGCCACCGTACAGGAGACGGGGCCTCACTCCGCTCGTCAGAAGTTAGCCTCCCTTTTATATGAATTTGAATCACAAGATATAAAAATCGAGCTTCACATAAATTCCATCTTGTAGCATGAGCTTCAACAATCTCTCAAACAAGAGAGAAAACACTTTCTGCGCCAAACAACCTCTAGAGCTAAACAGTTATACCAACCAAACTCGAGCAAATCTCAAACTTGGCGACATGAACTAGCATTTCATCATATTAGCAAGATTATCATGAGTACCTTGTCCAAAAATGTCGCAAACATAATGGTACTTGACATAAATGTGCTTCGTCCTCTCATGGAACATTTGATATTTAGTAAGGTATATGGCACTTTGACTGCCACAAAACAAATTAATGGAAGGATCATCTCCACGAAACTCAACATACAAACCTTTCAACCTAATATATTCTTTGCAAGCTTCGACAATAGCCATGTATCCTTCCTTGGTTGTAGATTGAGTAACAACATATTCAAACGTTGCCTTCCAACCATCATCACATCCACCAACAGTGAACACATAACCTGCGAGGGACCTCCTCCTATCCAAGTCAGCAGCAACATCTGAATGCACATACCCAGCGAGTCTCGCACCGGTCTTGCCAAACTTTAAGCAAGCTTTGGATGTGCCACGAAGGTACCTGAAAATCCACTGAATAGCTTTCCAATGTTCTTTACCAAGATTAGCCATGCATTGACTAACCAAACTCATAGCATATGGGAACAAACCATGGCATACATCAAGGAACCAACAACACTAGAATATGGATCGCGTGACATGTACTCAAAATCTTCATCAGTACTAGAACATTGCAATGATGAAAACTTGAAGTGAGGGGCAATAGGTGTACTAAAATAGACTTTGCATCATGCATATTAAAACATTTAAGGACTTTCTTAACGTAATTTTTCTGTTAAGAAATAATACACTAGATTCTATGTTCCTTGTAATTTTCATACCTAGTATTTTCTTAGAAGCACCAAATCCTTTATATGAACTCACTACTTAATTGTGCCTTTTAAGTAGTGATATTTTTTTTGCACTTGGAAGAAATCAACATATCATCAACATATAACAACAAGTATATAGGTGATCCATTGGAAAAACTTCATGTAAACAAAGCTATCATAATGACATCTCTTAAAATCATGTGCAAACATAAATAAATCAGACCTTTTATACCATTGTCTTGGAGACTGTTTCAGACCATAAAGGAACCTCCTTAATTTGCAAAGAAGATCCTCCTTACTAGGCACAATAAAATCTTCAGGTTGGTCCATGTATATCTCCTCCTCCAATTCCCCATGCAGAAATCAATCTTTACATCTAGCTGCTCAAGCTCAAGATCAAGTATAGACACAATACCTAAGAATACACGAATGGAACTGTGCTTCACAACCGGAGAGAATGCATCATTGTAATCAATACCTGGCATCTGGCTGAAGCCTTTTGATACTAACCTTGTCTTAAACCTTGAAGGCTCATTAGGACACAACCTTCATTTATTTTAAATATCCACTTGAAGTGGATGTCCTTCTTTTGTTTGGGCAAGTGCACAACGTTCCATGTGCTTCTCAAGCAATTGCATCTCCTCTTGCATAGTAGAAATCCACTTCTCGTGGTCAACGGGTGCAACGACCTTAGTATATGTAGCAGGTTCACAATCATTCTCCACCTATTCAACACAACTATAAGCATAATGAATAATATTACACTCTTGGATTAATCGAGGGCGTGGACCTTTGTTTCTCCTCTATCTATCAGAAACAATAGATTTATTTGTTTGTTGAACATCAGTATTATAATTTTCAGCAAGTTTCTCCTCCAAGTGCTCCACCGCACGCTAACCTTGTGTTGCTCATCATCAAAATCATTAGAAAGATCAAAAGCATCAGAAACATCTGTAAATGGACTATCTAAACTTAACAGCCTCATGAAAAACAACATTCATGCTCATAAAAATCCTTTAATTTCATGATTCCATAACTTTAATGGCTTCACTCCTTAAACATAAACAAGGAACACACACTTAACAGCTCTAGGATAAAACTTTCCATTATCAATGTGTGCGTAAGCAGTGCCACCAAACTCTCAAATGTGAATAATCACCAGGTGAGCTAAACCATACCTCAATCGGAGTTTTATTATCAAGCGGAATGCAAGGTGACTTGTTTATCAAGTAACATGTGGTGGAGGCTGCTTCATCTCAAAAAATGTATGTCCATACCAGCAGTGGACAACATGCAACAAGCCTTGGAGATGATGTCCTTCTCATCCTCTCAGCCACACCATTATGTTCAGGAGTCTATGGGATGGTGTGGTGCCCAAAAATCCCTTCATCGTTGCAATAATCATTAATGATTGTGGACCAAAATTCCATGCCATTATTGCTACGAAGCAATTTAACCTTCTTTTCAGTTTACTTCTCTACCATAACTTTCCACTTTCTAAAAGCATCAAATACATCAGATTTATGTTTCAGGAAAAAAGTCCACGCTTTTCTGGAGTAATCATCAATGATGGTAAGTATATAATTTACACCACCAAGAGAAGTCTTGCGGGAAGTCCTGTCACATCATTATGCACATAATCTAGAATCCTTTTAGTGGTATGAACACAAGCATTGAATTTTTACTCTCTTATGCTTACCAAAGATGCAGTGCTCAGAGAAATCCAACTTCTCAAATTGCAGCCATCTAGCAAGTCTCTCTTGTGCAATCCTGACATGCGCATGTTCACTCATATGTCCAAGACGTATTTTCCACAAATTAATTTTACTACGTTCGTCAGAAATAACATCAACAACAACAGTTCTAGTCAAAGTGCTATCTCTAAGAACATATAACTTTGCTGAATTCATATCACCTATCTTGTGAGTGAGAGAACCTTTTGATACCTTCAAAACTCCACGTGAACCAGAGTGTTTATACCCCTCGACATAAAGGGTGCTGAGTACGATCAAAATTCAATGTGTCTCACCTCAGTCAATGTGTGTATCATGCCATCATGCATCCTGATCCGAACGGAGCCAATGCCCACAATCTCACGTGGATTGTTATCTCCCATACGCACAACATCTCCACTATGTACAAACTCATAAGAGTTAAAACCAGACTTTGTTACGGAAAATATGAAAAAAACATGTAGAATCAAGTATCCGCTCATTATTACCAGAAACACAACCAACAAACACACAACAAAATCACCATCAGAATTATCACTGGAAATAACAAGAGCCTTACAATCACCATCAGATTTGTTTTTCAGCTGGAATAACAATCATCAATATTATGATTAGTTTTCTTACAGTACCTGCAGAACTTGTCTTGTCCCTTGAACTTTGAGTTGTCGGTCTTGCTCTTATTTATGTTGTTATTGTTGTAGTTGTTGGTGTTTCTTAGCTCGATCCTGCCATGAACCTGCAGTGCTTCTACCTTTGATGATGAACCCTCTGTCTGCACCATAATTTTCATCTTTTCCCTATGCTAGAGGGCCTCATAAACTTCGGCAAGAGTTAGTGTATCACAGCTCAATATTATGGTGTCCCGTACATTTATAAAGGAACTATGCAATGACATTAACAGTAAAAGAGCAAGATCTTCATCATATTTTACCTCTGCAAAATCAGAAACGATCTCTCCAAAGATCGATAGGTGATTTATCACCGACACACCTTATTGCAACTAGTGCGAGAACAAATTCATCTTCACGTGCATCTTACTGGTTAGATCCTTTGACATGCAGATCGATTCCAGTTTCGATCACAGGGATGCTGCATATTTCAGCTGCAACACTTGCTACAAAATATTATTGGATAGATGAAGTTGAATCAAAGATAAAGCCTTAAGGTCCTTGCACTTTTCCTTAGCAGTCCATGCCGACAAATCATTCTCACCGAATCCATCAAGTGCTTCATCTTGATTAGAAGTTTGGGCGAGTATCGCCCTCATCTTCACTTGCCACAGAGAGAACCTTGTGGTGTCCTGCTACGGTAGATCGAACTTCAGTGTCGCCATGTCGCAAACCCTAGATCGAACATGGGATCTGATACTATTTGTTGTAACGACAAGCAATAACGAAGAACGGAAAAGGAAATCACAAAGTTAGACATAAGATTTAACGTGGAAACCACTCCAACACAGAGGACAAAAAACCACGGGAGCCAACCAACAAAATTTCACTATATCAGAAATGTTTACAAACATCGTGGGTTATCTTATGATATGATGAACTCTTACCGTCGTAGGCGGTGATGGGGATCGGTACCGGAGATGGGCCTTGCTCCTCCCTTTTATATGAATTTGGATTACAAGATAACAGTTAAGAGATATATACGAAAGATAAACATATTTTCTCCTTTATATGAGATACCTTCTCTCTCTTTTTTTTTGAACGGTGAGATACCTTCTCTCAGTTACATGATTTTTAGCTTAATTTTGATAGACCTTCATAGGGTTGGCACGTTGGCTCGCTTTTGCGGAAGTGCCTCTAGCTCGGCAAGTTGCCAGGTGGAAAATCTGTTGCGGCCCAGCCAACTTCCACGTGGTGTTTTTCTTTTCCAAAATAGCCATCCATAATATATTTAAAAATCCGACGGCTGACGATGCGTTGGATATGCCCAGAGCAAAAGGATGACAGCGACAGACATTGTTGCGTTGGATAATTGGAAGGGAGAGGAAGTTTTACCTGCTCAAGACTCAGAAATAGAACAAGACAGGCACATTTTCAATGCGGCGACAAGTGTGGTCATGGGTAATGGCCAAAGGTGGTACTTCTGGACCGATAATTGGTTAAACGGGAGATCAATAGAAGACATTGCCCCGGACATATATCATGCAATTAACCCTCTAACGAAGGCAAGAAGAACTGTGGATGAAGCGGTGGTTAATGGAGGTTGGATAGATGATATCAAGAAATAGCTTAACATTCAAGGTTTTCTTCAGGTCGTTTCCATATGCATGGGCGGATGCAGGTACAAGCCTGTGTGGGCCAATGCCCCCACTCAGTTTTCACTAACAAGCTAATATGTTAAATTTTCACCATTGATGCCCCCTCTCACTAAGCTAAATACAACCCTGATGCCACAGACTGCCCCTCTTAATTATATCTCTGGCTCCGCCCCTGGCCATATGGGAAGAACTCAATGGCATACAGTTAAGCTAAAATGCAGAGGATGTGTGGACATGGACTTGGGACGCCAAAGGGATATTCACATCGAAATCAGTATACATGGCTCATTATAAAACTGCAACTCAGTGTGATATCGCAAACGAAATCTGGAGGTCATGGTCGCCTTTGCGATGCAAAATCACGGTTTGGCTGATCATACGTGAAAGGGTATGGACGGCAAACCGGCTAGCAAAAAGAGGACTTCCCCATAACGAAAAATGTGTTTTCTGCAATTTAACGGAGGAAGATACTCAACATTTATTCATTGGCTGCGCACTAGTAAACATAATTTGGAACTCTCTGTTGAAATGGGCTGGTTTTGATCAACTGGTTCAAATATCAAGCCAAAACCTCAGAACTCGGTGGAAACAAGCGTTGAAAAATATGCATAACGCAGGCAAGAAGAAACTGAATTCTATCATCATGCTTGTCTCCTGGTCGATATGGAGGAAAAGGAACAGCCGGGTGTTCGAAAATGCTTACAAACCGATTCCGCAACTCAATGATCAGATACAATCAGAAGCAACGATGTGGTCCATAGCAAGTAAAGGTCTTTCATTCTGTAGGTGTCACACCGCTAGGGCTGCAGTGTGTGTTTTCCCTTTTATTTTTTTGGTCAGGTCGAGTTTCACAAGACTATATTCTGTTTTGTACTCTTTGCCTTTTTTTTTGTGCATTTTTCTCCCTTCTTAATATATAATACATGCAGTTCTCCTGCATGGTTCGAAAAAAAAAGGAATAGGACAATTGGCAGGGGGAGTGTTGCGGAATTCTGAATTTGTTCAAGAAAAAGCCTTCGAAAAGGACAACGCAGCATCTACCATATTGGTTGCCGTTCTCCAACGAGGATCTAAATTTCCGAGGTGACATGTCCAGACAGGAAACGGAAAACAATGGTTTTGCATTGGTATCTGTCGGCTCCAGTGCCGCCAACCATTTTGTTATTGCCGAAAACACGATAGGGAATAGGAGTTCGTGTGTAAGGTTTCCCCACAATCAGCCATTCAGCCATCAGGAATACGGGCACGTACGGCAACGAGAGACAGTTTGCCACACACGTGAAACTTACGGGCAAGCATATCAAAACTACACATGCATGTAATCCTTTGTCTTCTATCCAGGAGGAATCTCAGCGCTTGCAAACTCCTTAACGATGCAAATATTCTTTCTTCATTGGAATCTCCGGCGAAGGATTCTTAATTGGTTTTGACGATTTCCCTTTCAAGTTTATCTAATCAGGATCGAGGAATTAAACTATCCCACTAAACCTAGCTTGACAGTACATAAGAACCTCTGCTCATGCTGCCATTTGCAATTCCACTCACTCCAATGGATTATTTGCCCATAGTCGTGGCACTCGTCGTCATCGCCTCGTCCATAGCCATCTACCACTTTACCAGAGCCAAGAAACCATGTCCGGCCAACCTGCCACCGGGCTCCCTCGGCCTCCCGGTGATCGGCCAGAGCCTCGCCCTACTCCGAGCCATGCGCGGCGACGGTGGCAGCCGGTGGATACGGGAGAGGATCGACAGGTACGGGCCGGTGTCAAAGCTGTCGCTGTTCGGCACGCCGACGGTGCTCCTGGCGGGGCCGGCGGCCAACAAGTTCATGTTCTTCAACAGCGCGCTGTCGACGCAGCAGCCCCGGTCCGTCCAGCGGATACTCGGGGAGAAGAGCATACTGTACCTCCACGGCGCCGAACACCGGCGCGTCCGCGGCGCGCTGCTGGAGTTCCTCAGGCCGGACATGCTCAAGATGTACGTGGGCAGGATCGACGGTGAGGTGCGGCGCCACCTCGAGGAGAACTGGGCCGGACGGGCGACCGTGACGGTGCTGCCGCTGATGAAGCGGCTGACGTTTGACATCATCTCGGCGCTGCTCTTTGGCCTCGAGAGGGGTGCCACGCGGGACGCCCTTGCCGACGACTTCGTGCGCATGATCGAAGGAATGTGGGCCATCCCGGTGAACCTGCCGTTCACGGCGTTCAGCCGGAGCCTCAAGGCCAGCAGCATGGCTCGCCGGGTGCTCGAGGGGATCACGCGGGAGAAGAAGGCTAGACAGATGGAGCACGGCAAGGCGTCGTCCAACAACAACGACCTCATCACCTGCCTGCTCAGCCTGACGGATGACCATGGCGATCGGTTGCTGACCGATGAGGAGATTGTGGACAACTCCATGGTCGCTCTTATCGCTGGCCACGACACCTCGTCCATCCTTATGGCGTTCATGGTCCGCCAACTCGCCAACGATCCGGTCACTCTAGCTGCCATGGTCCAAGGCAAGTAACCAGTTCACTGTATTTACACGTTTGTGTACCCAAACCAACTCACAAGAATTGATCTCACCACGTCATGGTCATCTTGTATCTTTCGTGGCACAGAGCATGAAGAGATTGCCAAGAACAAGGCTGAAGGAGAGGCTCTGACCTGGGAAGACCTGACGAAGATGAAGTTCACATGGCGAGTCGCGCAAGAAACACTTCGCATCGTCCCTCCGGTCTTCGGCAACTTCAGAAGAGCACTCGAGGACATCGAATTCGATGGCTACTTCATCCCAAAAGGATGGCAGGTTATTTTCTATTTCCTCCCTGGACAATTAACTTCAATCCTAGCTAGGATTCACCTTTGTCGAGAAACCGGCAGCTGCAAATTAACGCTTAATTATTTTACTAGGTGTTTTGGACAGCAAACGTGACGCACATGGACGCAAGTATCTTCCACGAGCCGGCCAAGTTTGACCCATCCCGGTTTGAGAACAAAGCAGCGTCGACAACACCACCATGCTCCTTTGTCGCCTTTGGTGGTGGCCCTAGAATATGCCCTGGAATAGAGTTTTCCAGGATCGAAACGCTGGTGACGATGCACCACCTGGTGAGGCAGTTCAGATGGAAGCTGTGCTGCAAGGAGAACACTTTCGTGAGGGATCCCATGCCATCGCCGCTGCATGGCCTGCCAATCAAAATCGAGCACATATCCTCTCCTTGATCGCCACCAAATTTCACAGATATCTAAGTATAAAGTATAATGGCCAGTCACATTACAGCATTGCATTGGAGGGATAAATGGAAATGTAGCTGGGGACAGGAGAAGAGAGCAATATATACAAAGCATACACCGCACAATTATAGAGTTCTGTACTTCTGTT
The DNA here is from genome assembly GCF_022539505.1 of Lolium rigidum. Taxonomy (NCBI): domain Eukaryota; kingdom Viridiplantae; phylum Streptophyta; class Magnoliopsida; order Poales; family Poaceae; genus Lolium; species Lolium rigidum. The sequence goes on along the minus strand of NC_061514.1, from coordinate 275,294,711 downwards.
TCATGGCTATTTTTGCCAGACATAAATGTTACAGGATAAGTAATCAAATATTTATCACCCGATTATACAATGGGCGCAACAAAATAGATGAGTTGCTTCACAATTATTTGGTTTTTGTATAGACAGCATGTACACCAGGAAAACTAGAGATACTAGATCCAACAGGCTCACTCAGCAGTCACTGGGAAGTAGACCTCGTTGCCTCCATTGGATATCTTATAAACGTAGAATATCAGTGCAAGTGCACTGCAAAACAGTACAAAAAGAAAGTATGTTAATAACAATACATGAAATATTCTAGCTTGTAACACCAGAGGCCAAAATGCAACAGAAACGTCTAGAAATGGAATAAATCAGATCTTATTTTGTTTTGCTCCCAACCAAGAAAAAGATGTGCATGTAAGAAATAGATATATGAACACTATATGGAAAGGTTATGTCTATTGCGTTCTTTAAATAAAAAAACACATAGACCTAATTATTTTACAGAACAAATGAACAATTTTTTCCAAAAAAAAAGGATTTGCATACAGTATTCTGACGGTGCAACTCAGATTGTTAGTTGAAATTTGCAAACGGTCCACTGAATTTTTTTCCTTATGGGAGTATGTGTGCTTAAGAGCACGAAATGTGCATCTGCAATAGCTCCGTGCCACCAAATAAGCCCTTAGCAGAGCTATATCTAATAGGTTGTAGGTTTTTATTTTTGCAGTCATTGTCTGGGTGACATTTAGTAGGGTTTAAAACTTGTATGAATTTTCTTTTAAATATGGGTGATATAGGCGAAATTTTACCATTCAGTGTTGACCATGTCGAAACCTATAAGGTTTCATGGATTTGTATAACTTTTTGCGCATTTCTCACAAAGGATGTTATGATCATTTACCCATATTTTAATGTTATCATAGTGCTAAATTCAATTTATAAGAGCCTTACCAAATGTATGCTTTGGAAGCATTTTTGTTTTAGACCAAGTATGTTAATTCAATAATGCCATCCTTCCAAATTCCAAAATAGATGACACTTTTGTTCACAGTATATACACAATTTTGACCATTACTTTTTGTATAACTATGTAAGAAAATGCATATAAGAATTTTTCATACTATGAAAGTACTTTTCATGAAAATTAAGTGCTATGGTTTTCACCTAACCAACCTAAATATTCTTTCACTAACTAGTAAACATTGACAAACAAGTTTGACTTCGCGCTTTGTAAAGCATGATCACTTCTGCTCTACAGAGATAGCGTTTAATTGACATAAAACAAATTCATGCAACATATGTTCCAAGACAGGTAGTGATTCTGGTAGCCACTATTGTTTTTCCGAGACCTTGTTGTGATGGCATGAAAATCGCAATTTATAACCACTGAAGGAAGCAGGGAAAGTCTGTTATGAATGGCATGCGCCTGTTATGAGTGGGATACGTACTCCTGTACAGAAATCTCAAGGTCCCTTGTGGCCTCTAGATTTACAAGGGAAGAATGCATTTTTTAATAAAAGTTGAACTAATTCATGTGATTTAGACACATGGTACATAAGAGCAATCTTTGAATGATTACAGCTGTGGTACTATGCTTTCAAAGGCACAGAGGAATGTGAGGACAAAAGGCTCCCGAAGAAACAAATTGGAACATAACAATACAAAGCTAAATTTAAAAGCCTGTTATGTTATGATTTTATCATAACACTCATTGGATTCAAATAAGCAGAGCTTGGCATTTCTAATACTCCAGAGCACCTAAATGAAGTAAGGAAACATTATCTTCAAACAGGCTTGGTCCCTTTGTCAACATGAGATAAGGACAACTAAAGTTAGGCTTAGTGGAATGATGGAGTTGGGATTAGGACTGTAGGAGTTGAATGAAATATAAAAACGAATAGAACTGGTTAGGTAGCAAATATTTTGGGTTTCAGTAAGTACAAGTTAGGCTATAAGTTCAGGTATACAGAAACCAAAACATTCTGTAAACCAATTTAGAGTTACAGTCACCTAGCACAATAAATAGTATTGCATCATCCAGACTACTTATAGAGAACATGCACATGAGATAAAGAGGGACTTTGGGACGAACCTGATCATAGCAACTATTCCAGCTGGCATTACCTTTCTTGTTTTCATGTATCTTATTCCCATAACTATTGTTAATGCTGCAGCACAAACTGTTGAACAATAAATTTATAAGATAAAGTTTGACTACAGAGAGAAAATAGATGGTCTAGAGCATTCACTAGTAAGATATCTTCTATTGGAACAACAATATAGCCATCGAACAGGGCCTAAATTGTAGAGCCATGCTGGCAAAAGTGGCAGTCTTCGTTCCGAAGACAAGTGTTGCATTAAGTTTTTTTTTCCTTTTTCATTCTGTGGATTCACACACTGGAGAGGATGCAACCTGGGCAAATGGAGCATCACAATATGATACGCGAAGAATCCATGTGAGAACATAGGCAAATGTAAGACACTACCAAAAGGAACATTAGAAGAGCACAAATTTGTCTAAAACTTTCAGCCGGTTTAACTTTCAGGAATTAAATGGTGCACCACCATTTAACTTTCCAGAAATAGTGTTCTAAGTATTCTCCGAAATGTTTTTCAATCATGGTGATGTATGCAAGTTGGGCCCAATACATTGCAACCATATTGCTTGCCCATCTAAGAATTTTTGCCTTATTCATGTAAATTAGGGGAGTTCCAGCATACGGAATCTTAAACATTTAGCCTCTGGTCTCTCCCTACCCAATTGATTAAATTCTTAACTGAAGATTAAAACACGTCCTAGGATACTGCATCTGAAAATTTGCATCGTCTACATTTAGACCCGATGCAAACGTAAATGCAGGATGCGTGGCGTCCCTGCGCTGCCCTAAATATCAGATTTATCTACTCACTACTGTCCAGTGTTATTAGTCAACAGAGCCAATATAGCTATCTAACGAGTATCAGCTAACCCCCGTACAAGGACGACGAAAATGAAGAGGGGATGGGTGGGAGGAATTAGTAGTAGCAGTAACGGACCGGTCTGGAGGACGGTGGCGAAGAGGGACCTAGAGTGGCTCGCGAAGGCCCAGATGCTGAGCGCGCCGGCGAGGAGGAGCGCGCCCCCGAATCCTGCACCGGCGGCCAGCGACGCCGCGCTCCCCCGCTTCACGTAACCGGCGATGCCGCCGCCGAGGACAACCAGGCCGTATGGGATAGTGACGTAGAAGTCATCCATGCCGTACCCGGATCCTCCTTTCCTGTCCCCCGCCGGCGACTGTTGTGTATCTCGCCTGATCGGCTTCACTATCCCTTACGGCGACTTCTCTAATCTCATTCTCTCCCCCTTGACTTTATACTTGAAGCCGTTTTTTTCTCTTTTTGAGAACTCATTATTACTCCATCCGTTCAAATAAAAAACACCAAAAGTAATAAAATTACAAATAAATCTTTGGTCCACTAGCGATAACTACAAACACTAAAGCTAGCTGAAGACGTGGTGTCGCAATTGCTTGCTGAAATAGAGCTTGTTATATTAGACATACGTAATAATATCCTCTAAGACCTCAAAAAATATGCGCCCCAACGAAACAAACATCATCAATGATGATAACCATTGATTGAAAGAATCAAACCTATAACCAGAGCGATGAATACGAAGATGGACTAGACCCCAGAAGATGCACCTAATGCACAACTCGACGTGCCCTTTCGTGTGTGGTGAGTAACAACGCTAACGCCCGAAAACATAAATCGTGTGCTTTTGTAGTCTAAAAAGTCCGATGTGCGGCTATAAAGCACATGGAAGTTGCTACTGAGCCGTAACGAAACTGCCACACACGGTTTCACCAAAAATAATCGTCAATGCAAACGAGGCAATGCAAACGAGGTTAATGCATACGATCAGGAACAGGACAATCGTGTGCGAATTTTTTGCGACATTTTCTTATTTCAACCCGTCTCTTTTTCTCATCTCTAAAACACACCACATGTTATATATAAATTGTGTGTAATAGTAGGAAATAGTTTTTAATCTAAATTTTTTTGTGAGATATTCCATCGATTTTACCATTTTCCGCTGAATTGATATTTCAAAATATCTCAAAGAAGCGGAAAAACTACAGTCTTGTCTAGCGAGTTCCCGCAAAGTTTTCATCTAGGCTTGTTTTGAACACATGTAGCCTTGTGGCCACTCCACAGTACCATTCAATGCCGACGAGGCAGAGCATCGTCCTCTATATGAAGTTGTGTGCCGCGGCGACCCCTCTTGGCATCGAGCTAACCTCCGAATAACCACAGTAGATTTCATATGGTTCGTACTAAGCAGACCGCTCATATTTCTTGCGTCCCGCGGTACCCTACGGCGCAACCAACGCCGCCGATTGTTGAGCATGCGCCTCCTCCTCCTAGTTCTCCGTCATCGTGAAACTACGATGGTGGCTCCTCCTCCACCCTCTCTAGCTGGTCCTCCTTGAGTTCTCTGTCGCCACCAAACCAAGAAGCGGCGGATGACCTTGAGTTCATGGAGGAGCTAATCCAGGAGCATATGGTGGTGGAGCAGTCGTTGGAGTATGTCCTCAAACAGCAGCAGCGAGCCAAGAAGCCGCAACAACCCTCTCTACACGGACCAATCCGTGCATTGCGCTATCTGGAGTTTCCCTTCGAAAAGTTCGACGAGATTCGGCGCACTAGGGAAGCCAGTGCGGCAAGGCGCAAGGCCTTAGAAGACGGAGCATCAAGCTTTGGGAAGGGCGCAGCTGCACTCGCCAATGTCATTGTCATCGCCGTTTACTATGTAGTGAATGAGCACGTACTCACTACTACTAAATGTAGAGTAATAGTAATTAATTAGGTAGTGTGTGCCATGAGTATTTAATATTAACTTGTAATGTGTTAAGTTAGTGATCTTTTATAATAGGTAGCTAGGGCAACAACCATGTTTGATTGGACCCTTCCGGCCTATAACCAAATATTATGAACTATGTCTCATGATGCCTCGCTCACTTGTTTTTTACATCACATTTTGTTTGTTTGTTCTCGTAAACACACTTTGTCCAAAATGAATCGCACGTGATGCATCATCCAATAAACGTGTGTGATGCATCATATCACACACAATTGATCCTTAAGCAACCGTGTGCGAGTGCGATGCACCACATCACACACAATTGATCCTTAAGCAATGATGTGCGAAGTGTCTCATCGCGCACGATTAACTTGTAACTTACCGTGTGGAAAAATGAAGGCCCATAATGGCCCATCCTACCTAATCATACCCTCTTCATGGTATATATTTGGACCAGCTGTGCAACCACCACTCCGTCGACAGTCGCCTAACTTCTTTTGATCTGCTACCCGGAATATCATGTGGTCGGTGAGGCGGAAGCAAGACCTTATGTTATGGGAGGCATTTTTTTGCTGCAATGCCAATGACCTCCCCGACGGCCCTGCAGCAGCAGTTGGCTCATGAATCTCCGGGCGGTCTAATACCGGTCATCCCGGCTCATCATCGCCCTCCACCATGGACAACACCAGCCGTATGGTTTCCGTCGAGAAGGTATACATATATACGTACCAAAAATTTAACTCCTATGTATGATTTGGATCTTCTGTGCATGTTGTATCTTAGTGCGTTTTACCGGATGTATGTTTAAGATATGGACGGATAGAATGTGTGTTTACCGGTTCTATATTTGTAAAAAATGATTACCAAATCTATGTGCATGTGTTAGATATCTTGTATTTATGACCAGATCTGTGCACATCTTGGACAAATTGATTTGGGCATATGTGTTAGTAGCATGTATTTGTGACCAAATATGTGCATATTCAGTGAAAATTATTACCGAATATATATTACACCATGTGTTTGAAGTTGTTTATGTGGTAGAATGTACATCAGATCCATGCACATGTGGAACAAGTTGATTATTTCTTCACAATTAACATTGTACTATTTTGTATAATAGGAATACTATTTTGGTGACACTGCATAAGAAGTCTAGGTACTAATCTTTAGTCATGTTATAAGCATCTGCTAATAACATACAGACAAAGATGTAACCAAGAGCAATGGCTTTCCTCTCCCTTCGCTCCTAAATCTTTCATAAAAAATAAAGCGAAGGGAGACGATTGCCTCCCAACATTTTGCCTTCTAGTCCGCGTCGCGGTGTAGCTGGCGATTTCCGCTTAATGCAGTTCATGCTATTTATGGGTAATTCCACTAATAATTTGAGTTGCGATCATTTGTTCCTAGCTCTTTTGTGTGTTTCTATATTTTTACATGAATGATATTGATGTTCAACAACCATTTGATGCACTTCACTTGAGAATGTTCACCATTGCGTCTCATTTGATGAAGTTCACCAGTGCGCTTCACTTGACGAAATCAACAACTCTAAAGAGGCAAAGACGCAACCAAGAAGACGTCTAATCATCTACTTCGTATATCTGTTGTATAGCTAGCAGCGGTACCATGTCCAAATGATTATATATGTGATGAATCGACTATGCAATCAATATAATTGATACTCCCTCGGTCCTAAAAATATAAGGCATCTAAGGATTAGTCAAAAGTTAAATCTTACAACTTTGACTAAATATTTTTCCCAAATATTTACATCTATAATATCGAATGAGCATATTAAGAAAGTATACTTTGTGATCTATTGATATTGATTCAGTATTGTAAATGTTCGTATTTTTATGTATAAATTTTGTCAAACTTTAAAAATGTTGACTTTTGACTATCCTTAGACGCCTAATATTTTAGGACGGAGGGAGTATCATATTGTGTGTTGTTGGTGCATCTCATCATATGTCCGTTTGAATGCAATGTTGGGTTACGTCCTACTATTGAGTAATGCTTATTGCATTGATAAACTGTCAATGATGCTTGCTGGAATTATAAGGCCGGCTTACACAAACGTGTCCATCTCTGCTGAACGCATATATCTAAATTAAAAAACGACATATGCGATCTTCGTGTCTGCTGATGGTTAAGCTTAATGCACAGTGTGTCCTATCACACACGGTTCCTTGCACTGAACCGTTTACGACAGGATAATCCGTCGCACATACACTAGTAGAAAACCTCTCATCCATCTAAGCTATTGGTACCGGTTCCCTTACGAACCGGTACCAATGGGGCCATTTGTACCGGTTTGAGGGCTCAGGTGGGCGAGGAGCTTTGGTACCGGTTTGGGAGGGGCTTTCGTACCGGTTCGTGTTAGGAACCGGTACGAAAGGTCTTCGGCCAAAATTCAGACGCGTGGTGGGGCCCGGGCTGGACCTTTGGTACCGGTTCTTAACACGAACCGGTACCAAAGGGTACCCAGCTATATCAATCGCCCAGATCCCTTCCCGAGCCCCCTGCATGCTGGCTCTCATTTTTCTCTTCTTCCTCACACTCTAAATTTTTCTCCACCTCTCACACTCCAATAATCTTTATTTTTCTCCACCATTTTAACAAGATTAACGACCTCCATCTATCCAAGGGTTAGCAATATCATCCTTTCTTCCGGCGTTCCTAATTTAGCTCATTTCTTTGATAGTTTAACTCGTACTATTTTTCTAGTGCTAGCAAGGTGTTTGATGAAATGCCTAAGTTAGGGATTTTACTTTTTTTATAATCAATTTGAGCTGAAATTATGGTATATTTTGTAGGTTTTAATTAGTATCATCCACGTCCTCACCGCCGTCGATCGCTAGCGTCGTCCCCTAGCCGGCACCGTACAACCTCGGTGAGCCTCTTCTTTTTTATAAAAAAACTTAGTTTTATGTGATGAACTTGAATATTAATTAAGTTGGTCACTCATATATCCATGATGTTGTGTACTTAATGATTTTTGATATACATATAAAATGCAGATGAGTCGACAATGGATGTACGGTGACCGGTGCCATCCCGAGTTCATTACCGGCATGCATTATTTTCTCAACGTGGCTGAGGCAAACAGGCGATCGAATGGTTTCATGTATTGTCCATGTAGTTCCTGTAAGAATATGAAGGATTACTCTACCTCGAAGACCCTTCACGTCCACCTGCTGGAGAATGGTTTCATGCCCAGCTATAATTGTTGGACCAAGCACGGAGAAAGAGGGGTTATATTGGAAGACAACGAAGAAGAAGAGGATAGTGACAACTATCCCTTATTCACCGAAGACGGTGGTAGTAGAATGGGGGAAGACGAAGCTGAAGAAGAGCTCATTTTCGATGAGCCGATTTTTGATGACCCGGATGACGATTTGGGTCGGGCCATTCTTGATGCGAAGATGAACTGCGGAAATGAAAAGGAGAGGTTGAAGTTGGAGAAAATGTTAGAGGATCACAACAAACCGTTGTACCCAAATTGCGAAAATGGTCGAAAAAGCTGGGTACCACGCTGGAATTGCTGCGAGTGGAAGGCGAGAGAATGGTACTTCCGACAAGGGATTTGAAAAGTTGCTGAAAATAATAAAGAAGATGCTTCCAGGGGAGAACGTGTTGCCCTCTAGCACGTACGAAGCAAAGAAGGTTGTCTCGCCCTCTAGGATTAGAGGTGCGGAAGATACATGCATGCATCAATGACTCGCATCCTCTACCGCGGGGAGTACGAGAATTTGAATGCATGCCCGGTATGTAGTGCATTGAGGTATAAGATCAGGCGAGATGACCCCGGCGATGTTGAGGGTGAGTCCACCCCCGGGAAGAGGGTTCCTGCGAAGGTGATGTGGTATGCTCCTATAATACCACGGTTGAAACGTTTGTTCCGGAACAAAGAGCATGCCAAGTTGTTGCGATGGCACAAAGAGGACCGTAAGAAAGATGTGATGCTCGAGACACCCCGCCGACGGGTCGCAGTGGAGAAAAATCGACAGAGAGTTCAAGTCATTTTCGGATGACGCAAGGAACTTAAGATTTGGTCTAAGTACGAGATGGCTTTAATCCTTTCGGGGAGCAGAGCTCCAGTCATAGCACCCGGCCGGTGACTCTATGTATCTATAACCTTCCTCCTTGGTTGTGCATGAAGCGGAAGTTCATTATGATGCCGGTGCTCATCCGGGGCCCGAAGCAACCCGGCAACGACATTGATGTGTACCTGAGGCCATTGGTTGAAGAACTTTTAGAGTTGTGGCGTGACGAAGGTGTACCTGTGTGGGATGAGCACGAACAAAAGGAATTTAACCTACGAGCGTTGTTATTTGTAACCATCAATGATTGGCCTGCTCTTGGTAACATTTCGAGGCAGTCAAACAAGGGATACAATGCATGCACACACTTGTTTAGGTGAGACTGATAGTATTTATTTGGGAAACAAGAATGTGTACCGGGGCATCGTCGATTTCTTCCAAAACAACATCACGTAAGAAAGAGAGGAAAGCATTTCGGAGGTGAGGCAGATAACCGAACCAAGCCTACCCGCCCTAATGGGGAAGTTATATATGATATGGTCAAGGATTTAGAAGTGATCTTTGGAAAGGGTCCCGGCGGACAATCTGTTCCGCATGATGTTGACGGACACGTACCCATGTGGAAGAAGAAGTCGATATTTTGGGAGCTACCCTATCGGAAATTCTTAGAGGTTCACTCGCAATCGACGTGATGCACGTGACGAAAAATCTTTGCGTGAACCTGCTAAACTTCTTGGGCGTGTATGGGAAGACAAAAGATACACCGGATGCACGGCAGGACCAGCAAAGTATCCACGAAGGAAACAACCTCAATCCAGAGAAGTATCAAGGTCCTGCCAGCTATGCTCTTACCAAAGAGGAGAAGGAGATCTTTTTTGAAGTCCCGAGTAGCATCAAGGTCCCGTCCGGCTTCTCGTCGAATATAAAGGGAATAATAAACATGTCGGAGAAAAAGTTTCAAAACCTAAAGTCTCATGACCGCCACGTGATTATGACACAATTACTTCCGGTTGCATTGAGGGGGCTTCGCCGGAAAATGTTCGAGTACCCATTGTGAAGCTATGTGCGTTCCTCAATGCAATTTCTCGAAGGTGATCAATCCACTTACTCTACAAAATTTACGGAAGGATGTGGTCCAATGTCTAGTCAGCTTCGAGTTGGTGTTCCCACCATCCTTCTTCAATATTATGACACATCTCCTAGTTCACCTGGTCGAAGAGATTGGCGTTCTCGGTCCTGTATTTCTACACAACATGTTCCCCTTTGAGAGATTCATGGGAGTCTTAAAGAAGTACGTTCATAACCGTGCTAGGCCGAAGGAAGCATCTCCAAGGGCTATGGAACAGAGGAGGTCATTGAGTTTTGTGTTGACTTTATTCCCGACCTTAAGCCGATCGGTGTTCCCGAATCGCGCTATGAGGGGAGACTTGCGTGGAAAAGGCACGCTAGGAAAGAAATCAGCAACGTGTATGGACGGACATTCTTTCACTCAAGCACACTACACAGTTCTACTTAATTCCATCTTGGTGGCTCCGTACAAAGAGGAACACAAGGAGATCTTACGCTCTAAATACCCGGAGCAACGTGAAGATTGGATTGATGGAGAACACATGAAGACTTTCGGCGGTTGGTTGCAAACACGTCTCATGAATGTCACCGATGACGAGCAGCTGTACTTGTTGGCCAAGCAACCATCTTCTACTATATCGACTTTTCAAGGGTACGAGATTAATGGGAACACATTTTACACTTTGGCCCAAGACAAAAAGAGCACCAACCAAAACAGTGGTGTCCGCTTTGATGCGGAAGATGGCAATGGGAACAAGGTCACATATTATGGGTACATAGAGGAGATATGGGAACTTGACTATGGACCTAATTTCAAGGTCCCTTTGTTCCGGTGTAAATGGTTCAACCTGAAAGACGGGGTACAGGTAGACCCGCAGTACGGAATGACTACAGTGGATTTCAAGAATCTTGGGTACGACACCGAACCATTCGTCCTAGCCAGTGAAGTCGCTCAGGTTTTTTATGTGAAGGATATGTCTAGCAAACCGAAAAAAAGAAAAGAAAGGCAAGAGGACACATCATACGATGAGCCAAAGCGGCACATAGTTCTTTCGAGAAAAAGAAACATCGTGGGAGTAGAGGACAAGACGGACATGTCGAGAAGATTATAATAAGTTTGACGATATTCCACCCTTCAAGGTAAAAATTGACCCAAGCATCATCTTAAACAATGAAGATTGTCCATGGTTGCGTCGCAAGTAAGAAGAAAGGGAAACGAGCGAAGAAAACTCAGAAGACTAGCTAGCTACATATAGGGATCATAACTTGTGTATCTCAATATGGAAATCACTTTTGTGTAATGATGTTACTCGTATGTAAGATATTAACAATGGAGATGGTTGGCTTGTTTTACTAGTTAAGTCACGGGCTTGCAGGGAAATTTTTCCGAGGCGGAACTTCCGAATATGCCATATATAGGGCATGTGCACCAAGGGCATATTCGAGAAGTTCCGCCACGGAGATTTCCCAACCCTTTCCCCAACATTTGTTAGAGGAGATGGAGTCTTCCACGGGCTTGCAGGGAAATTTTTCCGAGGCGGAACTTCCGAAGATGCCATAGGGCGTGTGCACCAAGGGCATCTTCGACAAGTTCCGCCACGGGAGATTTCCCAACCCTTTCCTCCATCCATGGTGATGAAACTCTCCATCCATGTTGGCTTGTTGAGCTGCTTCCCATGGTGTATCGATGCTCCTTTTATAGGCAGGGCGTCCTTATCCTGCCGACAGCTTTAGTACCGGTTGCAGACACGAACCGGTACTAAAGGTTACCCACGCGTCCTTATCCCACCGACAGAGCGTCGTGCGCTACATACTTTATCTCATCGAGCAGGGCGTCCTTATCCTCGCCGACAGCTTTAGTACCGGTTGCACCCACCAACCGGTACTAAAGGTTACCCACGCGTCCTTATCCCACCGACGGGCGTCGTGCGCTACATACTTTATCTCATCGAGCAGGGCGTCCTTATCCCGCCGACAGCTTTAGTACCGGTTGCACCCACCAACCGGTACTAAAGGTTACCCACGCGTCCTTATCCCGCCAACAGCTTTAGTACCGGTTGCACCCACCAACCGGTACTAAAGGTTTGCCTCGATCCGTCTTCCCGCCTATTTTCTTCCCGCGCTTTCCACCGGTTCCCGCCTCTGTCTTCCCGCCATTTTTTCACTATATATATGTAGGCTTGGCCACCATTTACATATCACATCTAGACTCATATCTCGCAAACCTCATCATTCTCTCCCATGGCTTCCATCGCATCTCTAACCCCCGGGAGGCGGAGGCGCTTTGCGCCTCGAACTACCCCTGCCCGCCGGGCTACCGCGTCCCGACCGGCTGGTTGCTAAGCGTCGGAGGCGTACCGGTCCCTCCAGTCCCTCTAGGTGTGGCGCGCGAGATGGCCATCACGAACCACTACTACTTCGAGCTCACGCCGGAGCAGCGGAGGAATCCCCGGTGGCATCCCGACTACAGCCCGACTTGGGAAAGCTTCTTCATCAATCGGCGTGAGAGGGCGCTTGCCGATGCACGAGGAGGGCGGCCCGCCTCCTCCGAACTTCAACGAGGCCGGCCGTCGGCCGTGGTGGCGCGGCCGGACTCTCCAGGGCGTCATGGCCTACCGTGGCCCCCGCCTGCGCTACCCTCAGTCCCAGCCCACGCGTGCTCACCCGCCGACGTTCGAGTACCGCGACCCCGATGCCAGCGACGATGATGCCGCTGCGCCTGCCGTGCGCCTGCCCGTGCCGCTGCGCTGCCCTGCCCGTGTGCCGCTGCCCTGCCCTGCCGTGCGCCGTGGCCGTGCCCGTGCTGCTGCCTTGCCGTGCGCCTGCCCGTGCCGCTGCCCTGCCCTGCCGTGCGCCGTGGCCGTGCCGCTGCCCTGCCCACGGACACCGCCGCCTGTAGCGCGAGGACACGCCGCCGCCTGTAGCGCGAGGACGCCGCCACCGTGCGGATGATGCGAGGGACGACATATGGTGGAGCCGCCGCGGCGGCGCCTGGAGAAGATAGCCTTGCCCGGGTGGAGCGGGTTTTTGTTTGGTCGGCGGTGTCGTCGTCGTCGTCGCTGAAGGCATTGGCCGAGGAGTGGCTCATGGTGTGGTGATATAATAATAGTGATGTTCATCGTCGCAGAAAATAAGTTCACAGCTCCAACTATCATATGTGCACAGATAGTCCTACATATGGTTCTTAGAAGATCGCTCCAACTTTTCAAAACCAGCGACACCCCAAGGACTGATCCTCTTACAAAACAAATATGGAAAATCTATTTGTCGGGGTCATGGCTCTCATAGCGTCGTGAGCCGGCGGTGATCCTGCCGACCTGGCCTCTTGTTGGAATTTTGTATTTTTTCTAGTTTGAAACACTATGGTAGTTTTATATTGGGAAGTTTAGTGAACCCTTGCACACTCTTCTAATCTGTTATATATATGATCATGACATGATGAATGAAATACAATTGTTTTCTTAATTTTGTAGTGACATTGAGGTATGGAGGACGGCACCTTCGTCCGAGATGAGGAGGGGAAGAAGCGGTGCAGCAATTGATCTATGAGAGTGCCCGTGGTCCGGAACCCGACGATGGAGAAGACAACGATTACCAAGACTTTCCGAATGATTTTGGCGAGGGACTTGAGTCTGAACAAGTTAGAAGAGACAACGAAGTGTCCATCACAAACTCCGGCGAGGTGTATATCTATGTATCAATTAGTCTATATGTTCATCCCTAGATGCATTCATTTATTTGTATTGCACTTATTAACGAATAATTTTTTCTTTTAGCCTTCGGATCATCGAGCAAGTCTCGTTAGATCAAAACGAGGCCCGACGCGGGTGCTAAAGTGCGAGGGCAGGTTAGCCCTCACGGCATTCAAGGATAATGGTGAACCAGTGGAGCCCAAGGAGTTTTGCCGCAAATTTACAAGTCAATCCGGAGTTATTGTTAGGGACCATGTACCGATCAGCATTCAAGAGTGGCATAAGCCGAAGAACCCGGAGAGTGGTGCTAGTTATGTCAACGACGCGATGAAAAAATTTCTTTGGGACACGCTCATGACAAAGTTCAGCCTACCGGAAGACATGACGGAAGGCCAGAAAAATAAAGTCAAGGAATGGACATGGAAGAAGATGGCCATACAATTCCAGACATGGAAGAAAAATTTATGGGACAAATATAAGAATGAAGATCCGAGTATTCGATGATAATCTAGTGAAGATAAAAGATCACTGGGCCGCATTTAAGGAGTATAAGCAATCGTCTACTTTTGTGTCCCGATCGAAGAAAAATACCGAAAATGCTGCAAAGAAGAAACTTCCGCATCATTTGGGGTCAGGTGGCTACAAGAGTGCCATTCCGAAGTGGAGAGCGTTTGAGAATAAACTGATGGATCATGGAATCACTCCACAGACATGGGACTGGCCCGAACGGTCCAAGTTATGGCTGTTCGCTCATGGGGCAGGGTTGGACCCAAAGACAGGGTTGATCATTGCGAAGGGAAAATGGAAGGACAAAATTGAGGCAATTGTACCGAAGCTTGTAGATGCAATTGACAAGGTCAAAAGGGAGAGTACATTCCCGATCGAGAGAATGACGAGCTGACACTCGCTCCGGGGAACCCCGAACATGTTGGACGGGTACGAGCTCGCCCAGGTCTCACCATGAAGGAAGCGTGGCCGGACAGCGCCGACACTTATAGAAGCCGTTCGCGAAAGAAGAAGAAGGACGCCGACATTGTAACGGAGTTGTTATCTAGGGTGGAGGCTCTTGAGAGAAATCAGAGGGCACCCGATCAGCCGCTGTTTCTACGGGATCCACAAGCCGATGCTGCCCCATCTCAGCGAAGAAGCGGTGTCGGTTCCTCGCATCTTGACGGATGTGGAGGAAGCTACCCCGTGGATTATGTCACGGAGAAGACAGATTGCGAGCTACATATGTTAATCAGGACCGCGTCCGTTAAGGTGGCGGTCGGCTATGTGTACCCAAGTGAAGATGGAGCAATGCACCATCATATGCCCATTCCACCTGGTTGTGTTCGTGTCGGGGTGGATGAAGTTGTTTCGGGTTTTGAAAAAGTGGAGCTTGATATTCCTAGAGGTGAAGATGAGAGGACACCGGCCGATGTCAAGCACGGTTTCGCCCTATGGCCGAAGAAGTACGTCGTCCTTTTGCAAAGGCCACCGACTCCTACACATGAGCAGCAAATGCCATCGACTCCTCCCGGTGGCAGTCCTGGTGAGCAGCCAAGTCCACACCTACCTGAGAGGGACCCCAGCGTGAGTCCACCATCTCGAGATCCTCCGCGTAAGACAGCGTCCGTTAAGCGGAACGGTACGCCGCCTAGGAAGAAAGCTAGAAAGGAGAAAAAACTGCCGCCTACTGAGAAGTTACCTTGGGAAAAAACTCCGGAGGAAAACGCGGAGGCCGTTCGGGCCGAGGTGAAGAAATTTTTTGCACCGAAAGTGCCAGAGATACCTTTCGAGAAGACACTAGATCGGGAGAAAGTTGTGCGTACCGTTGAGAATCTATATGACCCTGTACCATCGCCGCCATCTGACTATAGGCGTTCTATTGAAAGGTCGTATGACAAGATGATCGAGGCGACAAAACCCGTTAAATCGGGTATCAGGGAGATAAAAGGGATACACCAAGTCTACCAGCTCGGACAACAACCCGTTCAATCGGTCGAGCCTCTCAAGGTGTTTGACGGGAAGGCCGTTCAAAGTTCTCGACAAGACACAACCGATTACGCCTTGGCTGAACAAGCATATCAATTTGTTCAAGGGAAAGATTTGGTCGAGAATCTCAGGAAGCTACCAACACGTATGCGTAGCTTGCATTCGTGGTACCTTAATGCCTCAAAGGAAGGGATCGAGACTATCATGGTGCGAGTTAGGGAAGAGCACTACTTCCAGGAATACTGTGTGAACGTTGACTTCAACGAGCTTTTCCGGTTATACAATCTCCGGGCCAAATCTATCATCAGTTCCTATTGTCTGTAAGTGATTTATTTAATTTGAGAAGTCTTTAGCTCAGCTCGTTCATTGTCTGCAGATTATAATCCTTTGTGCGCTATATTATGCAGATCGAAGATACTCGAATGCAAAAGGGATGAAATCACGAACATTGGGTTCATTGATCCGCACACAATGCATGTTAAAACCATAGAAGATCCCGTCTATAACAAGGATACACCGGAGACTTTGCTAAGGTTTTTGAAGCGACAACGTGACAAAAACCTAATAATTTGGCCTTACAACTTCCGAGTGAGTCTTACTGTCTTATAACACATTATATTTTGCTCACCGTATGTCAAAATTTTAACTAATGCCTTATATATATGACACTACATATTTAAACGTGCGTAGGTTTCACTTTATTCTTCTCGTCATCAATATGCAAACTGGAGAAGTTGAAGTCTTTGACTCACTAAGCAAAGAACCGGAACTATACTTGTCTTGTTATTTAATGCTCAAAAGGTAATTTTAATTGTTATCGGTTTGTTTCGTTAATTTCCTGCTATGAACTAATTGATAACTCTTTTATGCATTTTCTTTTGTCGGGCAGCGTATGGGCAACTTTCATCAAGGAAGATACGTCCCATGAATGGCCACAGAGGCTGCGATGGAAGGCGAAAGTAAGTAGTACTACCTAGGTCCACACAACTTTAATTATCATACTTGACTATTGTTTGATTGACTTATATTCTTGTAAAGAAATGCCCGCAACAACCACAAGGGACTGATCTCTGTGGATTCTACGTTTGCGAGTACATCCACAGAATTGTCAGCGAGAGAATTAATAATGCAAGAAATAAAGAGGTACGAAAACAATATTCACAAATTTGTTTTCTTATCATAAGTTGTGCTGAGTTTCAGTAATAGTTGTTTCATTCTGGTTTGAATATATATATACACACACACATATCTCATGTACTCATTTGTATCTTATTCTTTTATAGTTGGCAACAAAGCGGAACAAGCTCTCAATCGATGACCGCTTCATAGCAATAGCCGAGGAATTGGCGGGATTCTTCCTTCAGGACGTCATACCACCATTCGCGAGTTCCACTATGAATGAAGATGTACATGTTACATATATAGTTGACTCGAAGAGTACCACTATGCTACATGTAATATATAGAGTACGGCTCGGAGAGTACCACTACTATGCATGAAGATCGATCTTCATGCATAGTGCTTCTTAATTTGCGATCTTATGCAATTACATGTGTGTTATATTATATGCACCAACTTGCTATGCATCATATTGATCTTCATGTACTTCAATAAACCCAAACGCGTTTCTGGTGCATCGACGCGATATGAAACAAACCGATATCCCTAAACCCCTCCAAAAACCCTAAAACTTCAATTCTCGCCGCGGCGAGAGATTCGAGCAAATTCCCTGCCGGGGGGGAACCTTTGGTACCGGTTCGTATTACCAACCGGTACCAAAGATCCTTAGCCCTGAGCTCTCCTGGTGGCCCACGTGGAGGCCCCTTTTATACCGGTTCGTAAGCAACCGGTACGAAAGGGGGGGGGGGCTTTAGTGCCGAATAATTTGTACCGGTTGCAAAACCGGTACGAATGCCCCTCTGGAACCGGTACGCATGAGAGATTTTCTACTAGTGATAGTTAGAGGCGGATCATCCACCCTTGCATGACGGTTAGGTTTTACCGTGTGCGACAGGATGTTTCAGCCGTGTGTGTGACGGTCCGAATCTGTATAGTAATATAATGGGTAAAAAAATTGAAAGAAAAGTCAGAGACCTTATTATCTCCGAAAATGAAATAAAGAAAAATTCTGGGACTTGCCACGAGAGAGGATATTGTTCGCAGAAAAAGAAGAGAATATTTGGTAGAGTCGTAGAGGAAACAAGAGAAAATATAGATCGGTACAGTTCCTTCACCACGCGCGTACCAGATTGATGCCTCTCTCTCCGTCCCAGATCCCGACGCCGGCGATCGCGCGTGGAAGCGATGGCTGCCATACCCGCATCTATGAGCCGGGGAACACATCAGGCGGCGAGCCAACGAGCGAGAATAGAGCTCGGGAGAGGTCGGAGCTTCTCCACAAGATCCACGACTCATACGAGTGTGCCCACAAGCGGCTCACCATGGCCAACGTTGAGATCCCCTTCGTCGGCGCCGGCCTCTCGATCGGCCTTCTCGACCCGACCGCCAACATCATCTACAACACCCTCGCCGCCTCCGACCTCTGCCGCGGCGCCGCCGACAACCTCTCTGGCATCGAGGGTGTTAATCTCCTAGACATGGCGCAGCGATCGGTGGATGGTCTTGTCGCCTTCCTCACCTGCTTCTTCCGCTACGTCGCCGACTGGCAAGCCGTGCGCTACCTGCTCCTCGCCGGCGCCGACCTCGTCGTCGCTGTGCGCCTCGTCGTGCATGACCGGTGTCTCCATATGTTCAACTTCAGTTCCGACACCAGCAAATCCATCGTCCGGACTTCCCTCATGTGCGCCGCCCTAGCATCAAAGCACGTGAACCCCGAGCACCTCGTCCGCACCTGGCTGTCACCCTCTTGCGCTCTGGATGAAGCCGTCCATGCGATTCAGAACGACATCAATAGTTTCACCTGCGTGTTCAACACATTGCGCTATGCTGTCAGGGATCCTACCGACATGCAACTGCAACCCCTCGATTTTGCTTGGAACCGCGCGTTAGCCATCCCTCTATCGACAACCGTGCGGTATCGCCACTACCTGTCGGTGAAGTTCACGGTCCTCGAACTGATCCACACCTTCTACCTCAAGGCGCTTGCCCGGCTGCCGGCCACTGAGCTCCGGTCCTGCTACCACGAGAGCCTGATGAAGGCTGGCCACTGCTATGGCCCCTTCGACCCCGTCTCCAACATCATCATCAACACTATCTGGTACAACACTGTCTCCCCACCGACCCAACAACTCGAGCTTGACATGATCAGTACCAAGAGTCTGCTACGCATCGAGGCTCGCTCCTTCTATGGCCTTGTTTCTTTCCTCTGCGCTCGCGGCAACAAACTCTACGGAGCCATGCGCATGTTGCTCCGCTCCAACTGCGCTTTGGGGGAATTGAACTCCTTGGCTACCTTCGGGGATCAAACCGACATTTACGATGCCTTAAGGGTTGCCGGTGAGGCTGCCCGGCACCCAAACCCTGCTGCACAAGCAGAGTTTCTGACCTCATGCAGTGTTTCAACCCTTAGTAATCCCTTACCGCCGGGTGACGCCCCGCTCGACTATGCCGATGTTCGCCGCATTGCCGCAATGCTGTGTCCAGGATCCCCCAGTGACCCTGTCAAGCCACTGCAGCATCAGTCCGTTCCCAGGACCAAGGTCTCCAGTGTTGCACGATATCGAATCAACAACTGGAAGAACGCGCATACACGAATCTCTAAGCAAGTGAAAGCAGCGCTGTACTCATACGCACTGCAGAACAAGGTTACCTCAGCTTGATATTTGCATCTCCATCTCCTTATTATTGCTCTTTACTTCTAATATTATCACTATGATATGTTACAGTCACTTATTTGTCCCTTCTGTCTGCCCACTTGCAGGAACCTATGTATGATCTTCATGTTATTTGTGGTGTGAACAACTCTGTATCTGGCCCTGACTACAATATGGATACTCACGGGCCCGACTTCATATACCATCACAGCCATATTAATTTTCTGGCAAGCCCAAGAGGTGAAAATCCACAACTCTTCTTTGCTGAAGTTAGCAATGACGAGGCACTGGATGAAGGCGGGAAGGCGCTCTTGTGTTGTCCTGTGAATTTTCCCCAAACATGCCAAGGTATCTCATATTTTTGTAATACAGCAAGTAGACTAAAGAAACACAGTTTTTTTTGAACCAATGTTAAAGCACCTCTCAGGGTCTCTTTTGAAGTCTCAGTGCTCGACTGTGTGAGAGCAAGAACAGCATTTAGCTGTGGCTGGGTACTCCAGTTGGCGCCTTGCACCGTTTGATAATTTGGTCCATTGCCGTGTGTTGGAGTTAGTAAATCCAAAATAATTTAGTAATAGTTGCTGAAACAATCATCTTTGAACCCCATATATAGCTGGGAGCGCTATGTCAGCTACCGCAGTATCCCTAAGTACGTCCATGCGCGGTCTGCTTCTATGCATTGTAGTCTGTTTGTAGGCGGGTATTAGCAGGGGCAATCTCACCCGGATGTTTGCATGATCAGCTCCTCTCAATTATAAAAGCATTTGAGTTGATTGCCACAAATATGAACACATTCTATGCATGCATAGATAATTGTCGGGAACCAGGGCGACTCGGGGCGGAACCCTAGCCCCCACCGCCGCCGCCTCCCCCTCCCCCTCCCCCCCCCCTCCTTGTTGTCCCCGGAGGCCGCCGCCGGCGAAGCCGGGCGCGGCCGGTGATGGGGGCGGCGGGGATCCTCGCGTGGTCCCCTGGTGCGGCGGTAGGAGGCACGCCTCCGCCCGGGCGGATGGTCCCGGTTCTGGTCGATGGCGGCACAGGCGGGCGGTGTTGGGGGCAGCGGCGCGGCCCTGGCCATGGCGGTGCAGTCCTCTCCTTCGTTCCTCGCCGTGGCCTCGCCGGGAGGGCGGTGATGGGGGCGGCGGCGCGGCCCCGGACCCTGGCGGTGTGGTCCTCTCCTCCTTCCTCGCCTTGGCATCGTCGGGCGGGTGGGGATAGGGGCGGATCTTGTGCTCCTCCTCCTCAAGATCTGGTACCACGGCACCAATGGCGGTGGCCCTGGATGGCGATGGTGGTGACGGCGTCGATCTGGTGGCAGGTGGCGGGCGTCAGGTGCCGCTGACCGTGGCACCGCGGTGGTAGTCTTCTCTCTCGTCGGAGGAGATCGGCTAGTTGTGTGGCTAGCCGTGGCGGATCTTGCGATCCGTCACCTAGCTCCCGATGGCGAGGCGCAGCTGCCGGTGAAAGCTGGCCCGGACTTCGGTCACGGCGGATGATGGCGGCGCGTTTCGTCGTTACCTTGTTGAAGGCATTGTCTCTGCAGTCTGCGTTCTTTTCCTGGATTGCTCCAGGGGAAACCCTAGACCCGAGTCTCCTGGATCGGAAGATGGCGGCGCGCAACGCCGTTCTCCCTATTGCGGGTATCATTTTTGGAGCAGACAACGGATAGCGGTGGTGCTGAGGTGGAGCGGTGTGCTTTTGCTGTGTCGGCGTCGTTGAGTCGCCGCGGCATGGTGCAGTGATGTCTCGGGACGGATGTAGTGTGTCGTCTGGCGCCGTGGCGGCATCGATGGCAGGCCTAGCATGGTCAATGCGATGATCTCTCTTGAAGATGGAGTCGAGGAAGACGACAGTAGCAACTTCTATGGCGTGTGCATTGGCGTATGCTGAGAGTCTGCTTGACTGGATGTGCTTCTCATCTGCTATTGGGCGGCCTGAGAACGCATTTGGTTTTTGGATGATATGAGTTGGTGAATTGTCACCCCCTTCATCCCTCTGTAGGTTTAGCGAGGTGGCTTCGAGTTTGATCTTTTGTATTGCTCTTGTAAGGTGTTGTGAATAATCTAATAAAAAAAGCCGTGTGCATCCCTTAGATGCAAAAGCTTGGGCGATATTTCCCTCATTTTGAAGAAAAAGGATAATTGTCGTGAAAACTTAGTTTTCCCTCAGAACTTTCATTTTACAATGGCTTAATTTTATTGCAGATAGTTTATGCTAAAGTCTTCGATGGGCACTAATCTACGTACCTTGTTTGTGTGTATCAGAACAAATCCGCTGCCTGTACTGTGATTTTGAAGGGACTAAAATTGTACACCCGGCTAAGCAAGAATTCCAATTCAAAGGGCGCGACTTGGAGTTCCAGAAGATGGTTTGTGGAATGGATCCGCACGATGAGGAAATAGATCCAGACGGTGTGCAGATGTACGATGATATTATTGGCACCTCGCGCCTGGCACTAGATCATGTGGGAGCTCTCACAGATGACTATATCTATACCAACTACGATGATGACACTGATGAGGAATACGATAGTGATGATGATATCATAGAGTGAGGTTGGTTTGGCTAGCGTTACTCAAACAGGTAATTCCCAGTTTGCGTACCACAAATAAAGATATTGTGAAGATCTGATGTGGTACCTGATAGTTTTCTACTTTGTTGTAGCCTAAATAAGCATATTCCAGATGTCTAATGTCCCACCTCTCTAGGGAATATGCAACTTAGCTTGTGTAATATACTATATTATTTGCCTATTTGGGTGTGTTAGGAGTGTTCTACTATTTACATCGGTGTTTGCAGTTTACCTTTTAAAGTTTTATATGTTGAACTACTTTCTGTCTTATTGTCCTGAAATTAATTTTGAAAGGTTCTTCCGAATTTTCACATAACCTCTTCATTGGGATAACAAACCCTTTAGGTGTCGTCATCACCGAGGTGCCGCCCCCGTCGTGGGAGGATGAGATGGACTTTCCCCAGAGCCGACCTCCCTCCTTGCCTCCTTCGAGACGACACAACGGGATAGGTGTGCGCCGCTTAGCTCGAGGAGGTGAATGCCATGCACATGGTCCGCACCACCGAGATCTCGTGCAGGTTTGCGACACGAGAGACGGTCGCGCGGGATTTCATCGCCAGCAAGGCGCATGTCATGCCGGAGATGCAGGCATAACAGGCTACAGAAGCCGCCTCCGCGGACTACTCCGCGCACCGCATGATGCTAGAGAGATGCCGCCAAGCTTTCCTAGGATGTTTTCGGTTCAGGAATCATGGGGAATGGGACGGGACGGTTCCCACCTACCGTCTGTTCCTGTGTTCAGTTGGCAAAAGAAATGAAACCGAGTAGTTCCTAGGAACGCAATATACCCCTAACATGCGAATGGAATCATCCGGTCAAATCCACCAAATCGGTTGAATCTGTGGGAACAGTTCGCTAAGCATTGCTCCACACATGCAAAAAAAGGTCTGACTTGTCACTAATCTCGCTCGACGCCCAGCACACGCGGCGGCAAGCACACACGCCTGGTGGCAGTCCATTACTCGCTGCGGTGGCAAGCACGCCCGGCCGCCGGCGCCAGCAAGCACATGCTAATTTTGGCATGTGTTGATTTTTGGTTTGCACAAAAATATCATGTTTAGACATGCGTTGATTTTGATTTGGATAAAAAAATCATGTTTAGGCCGGTCCGTTCCGATGTGCGATTCCGGAACCGAACAAAAAACAGAAGCATTCCGTTCCTCGACTTCTGCTGAAGCGAACACGGGGTCGGAACCAACCTATGACGTCTGAATGGAACCATTCCATTCCATCGTTTCTGGTTCCAGAATCGAACACACCCCTAGCAAACGAGGCGGCGAGGAGGAGGAGGGATGAGGAGGAGGCGGAGGCTACCAGGAAGCGCCGGGAGAAGGGCAATGGGTGCATCGTCTACCATACCGACGACGGCAAAGACACCAATTGTGGAGATGGAAGGGGCGGGTAGAAAACGTTGGGAGGAGGGCAACACAACTGTTGACATCACCGCCGACAACAATGACGCCGATGGTTTTGAAGGCATTAACCACTGATGCTGAAGTGCGGTGACCGTCTACTTAGTTTAGTTTGTAGTTTAATCTAAATTTTGTTTAAACTGATGTAATATGTACCAAATTGGAATAAAATTTGCCAGTTCAAATTTCTTCATAATTTTTTCTATTAATTTAGTTCGCTAGATTGAAGTGAACAAAATTCCAATGAAATTGCGCGGGAATTATTTACCTCCGTGTGATATCCAACGTGGCGTGTGTGGCCTACACTAAACTGTTGAGCAGATTCGTTGGTGGCATGAAGGCTTGCACACAACCGATTGGCGAACAAATTAATGGTGGCAACCTATTAAGAGCAAAAATAATAGTGTAGCCAGTAGCTAACTATAACAATTTCCTACATTATTTATAGTGTAGCATGGAGTACAATATTAAGCTATAAAAGTGAAGTACTTTTACAATTATATGGCACACCTTTTAGTTTCACATAGTGCCTAGGAGCACGTACTAGAGCTGGCTATTAGGTAAGAGCTCACTTCTCTTCTCTCTCATAATCTCTCTCCTCCAACTAAGCAAACTTATAAGAGCAATTCCAATAGTGTAGCCAGTAGCTGGCTATAAGCTAAGTGTCATGTCATCTATAGCTAACTTAGAGCCAACATATATAATAGTGAGCTATAAAAATGTAGTACTTTATCAATATATGACCCACCTTTCATTCTCACAAAGTGCCTATGAGCACGTGCTAGAGCTGGCTCTTGCATAAGAGTCCACTCTCCTTCTCTCCTCCTCTCTCTCCTCCAACTAAGCAATAATATACTATTTTAATCTTTATAGCCAGCTGACTAGGATTTATTGTACTTGCTTTAATATTTTATCTCATATAGCCAGCTGACTTTACCTTATTGTACTTGCTCTAACAGTGAAGCTTAACTAGTGGCGTGGCAGAATAACGTCACCAACGCGCAATTTTGCCATGGCACTATCTAAAAGCATATAAATAGAGCCTAATAGAGCCTAGTCAGCTGGCTCTAAGAAATTTAATATTATATTTTGGCTGAGTTATGGGAGAGAAGAGGAGAGAGAAGGGGAGTGAGCTCTCAAGACATCTCCAACAAGCGACGGAAAATGGACGTCCAAATTATCCGCACATGTCCATTTGTGTCGCCTCGCAGACACGAAAATGGTCGTTTCTGTCCGTGCATCCGTTTGCGCCTGGGTGCCTCCAGCGACCCAACGCATATTATTTTTCCTAGTGTTTTTCTCTTTTTCATTTAAACATAGTTGCAAATATTACACAAACTAATACATAATTGGAAACATAGTTTTACACAAACTAATACATAGTTTGGAACATGGTTTACACAAACTAATACATAATTAAAATATTGCAAAATAAGGAAACCTAACTAGTGTTGGCTTCGCAGATTTCGTATGTTCGCTGCCAAGAAACAACACTCTCGGACACACTCAATCACCCAAACTAGAAAATCCAGCTGGCATAGCCCTGTTGTTCCTATCGATGACGAACATCCATAAATCTCCGCTAGCGGTTTTAATTGGCATGTTGCCATATTCGTTGCAAAGAAAGAACACTCTGACAGTTCTAACTGTCGGTGTCCTAGCCGGACTCGCTGGTGTGGTAGTGTCTGCGGCAAGATGTGCCGTCGAACACCTTGATGATTCATCTCGTCACCCCCCTCGTAGGGGAAGGTGAGCTGGCAGCTGGGCTCGAGAGCGAGGTCGCGGGTGAATTTGTCCCACCCGGTGTGCAGTTACATCTTGTCCTGCCCGTCGAATAAGACCTCGGCATGCCACCGACAAAAGTTGCAGCTGGCCTCCCGTAGCTGGCTAGCTGCAACTGGGCGGGCTCGATGCACCGGTCCTCCTACAAAGATGACGACGGCGCAGACAACGGCGACCGTGTGGACGTAGCTGCTCCACCTCGATGGCCCCGCCCCCAGAGGCGGCCACGCCCGCAGCCTCAACCACCTCGCTGGCCACTTGGACCCGCCATGGAGTTAGGCGGCGCTACGGTGGAGGTTGTGGCGGCTAGGGTTTGTGTGGAGGAGAGGATGAGGAAGACGAGCGCGCGCCCTCTTTATATACGCCGGAGGCAGGCGAGGGGTGTGGCACGCGTGGCATCGCCATAACTTTGTTGCCAGAGGTGGGCGGCGGCCGCTCGGCAGGAAAGGCATCGTCATTAACGTGGCGCGGACTAGCGAAGCGGCGTAGTGGTGCCAGTGAGTGGGCGCGCTTGAGAAAACGCATCGAGCCTGGGACGCTGCTAGGAGGGCCCGACGAAACGTCTACCAGACGCGAGTGAACACTCGGCGCGTCCGCGCAGCGTCCGTAGAGACGCATCCGAGGTGCATATTTGGGCCAGGTTTGCATCTCCGCGGACAGCACGGTCACTATGCGTCGGACCACTAGGCCTGGTCCCAGAGGCATTTTTCGACCGCGCGGACGCAAACGGTCGCCCAGGGTCCGTTTGCATCGCCCCGTTGGAGATGCCCTCATGCATGAGTCATCTCTAGCACGTGCTCCTAGGCATGTTGTGAGACTGAATGGTTGGTCATGTACCACTAAAGTAGTACTCCCTTCAATTCATATTACTTGACGCTAATATAGATCAGATAGGGGAATGGTGTTTTGGCACATGGGAGCATATGCTCCCTTTATTTTGAAATGCATGTTACATACATTTTGAAATTTTAAAAAATTAAAACGAAAAATTCGAACGTACATCTTCACGTGCTACGCGCTCACAAAGTTGTCTCATAAAAATCCGACTTGTCGTGTGACGTGTGTAAAAAAGACAAAATTCAATGCTGAAAATAAGGCTTTTCAGGAGATAAATTTTCTCTTTTTTACGCAGACCACAAAACATATTGGTTCCTCACGAAACTTGACGAACGTACGTATATTGTGGAGATGTACATGTAGAGTTTTTTATCAAAAAAATTCGACATTTCAAAATATAATTTTTTGATAGAGGGAGCATATGCACCCGGGAGCCGAATTGAATTTCCAGATAGACACATTTTAGTTGTATATATATCCATTTTAGCATCAAGTAATATAAATGAGAAGGAGTACTTTTTCGTAGCTCACTATTGTACATGTTAGCTATAAGTTTAGCCAGGGACAGAGCTACACCCCGGGCAACTAGGGCCATGGCCCGCGCCGCAGCAATTGTGTCGACTTACACCTATGAAGAATTTCGATCTAGCCCATGGTGCGATGCATCGTCCTGAACCGAATGGATTGAATGCTTCCTTTCCTTTCCTGCCCCTCCCATCACAGCGGCCGGACACACGCATCGTCACCGGCCCACAGGCTCCCTGGATGGCCGGAAGCCCGGGCTCGTCCTAGCCGTCCTTCTCTGCCGACCCCCCGCACTCTGCTTGACTGCTTTGGCTACCGCTGCTGGTCCGCCTTGCCTAAGAGCATCTCGAGTCGCGTCCCCTAAAGCGTCCCCCAAACCGCGCCGAATCGAGCGTTTGGGGGACGTGTTTTGTTCGTGCCGCGTTTGGGGGACGTCGCTCCCCAGCCGCGTCCCCCAAACGCCGCCCCCAAACATTAAATAAGGGTTTTTGAAAACACAATCATTTATTAAATATAGCATACAAATAAATATATTTGCGGAGATTGTTTTCAAATTAAAATACAACGAACAATAAAACAACAAATAAATAGGACTAGATCAATATGCCGTGGCATTTCCTTTGATCCTCCACAAATGTTCAACGATATCAGCTTTAAGTTGATCGTGAACATTGCTATCACGTATCTCTGCGTGCATGGCGAGGAATCAGCAAAATCATGGTCAACCTTCGCAAGAGGGCCTTCACACTCATAGGGACCAACATGTGACCTGGCATGATTTTTGCGGCCATCCTCGATGATCATGTTGTGCATGATCAGACAAGCCTGCATCACCTCCCACATTTGGTTGTGAGAATTGAGCTTGAAGCACACCAAATGCCCGCTCGACATCCTTCCTGCAAGCCTCTTGTCGTGTAGCAAAGTGGGAATTCTTCTGACCTGATGAATTTGAGATTGTTTTGACAAAAGTGGCTCATTCTGGATATATACCACCGGCTAGATAATATCCTTTGGTATATTGGTGGTCATTGATCTCATACTAGCATGGTGGAGCATGCCCTTCCACTAGTCTGTTGAACACCGGAGACTGCTGCAACACGTTGATGTCATTGTGTGATCCCACCATGCCAAAGAAAGAATGCCAAACTCAGAGGTCATAATCTGCCACAGCTTTAAGCACCACACTGCAATATCCATGACGCCCTTTGTATATACCTTACCAAGCAAACGGGCAGTTCTTCCATGCTCAGTGCATGCAATCGATGCTTCCAAGCATTCCAGGGAATCCTCTCGGCAGCAAGCTTGTGCCATGAT
This sequence comes from Lolium rigidum, assembly GCF_022539505.1. Lineage (NCBI taxonomy): Eukaryota > Viridiplantae > Streptophyta > Magnoliopsida > Poales > Poaceae > Lolium > Lolium rigidum. The sequence goes on along the minus strand of NC_061514.1, from coordinate 275,266,885 downwards.
CCTTGCGCTCTCTTCCTCGCTGGCCATCTAAAGTATTATTTGTCAAACTTTCCCACCACAGCCCGCAGAAACTTGTACATGCACTCAATGGCAGACT
>NC_061514.1:275224096-275266688 GCF_022539505.1 Lolium rigidum | reverse complement strand
TCACTCATGCGAAGGTAGTCGTCATGTGTATCTGCAGGTGGCAGTGGTGCACTTCTGAATCGACGAGAACCCGACAACGCCTACAGCGTCCTGCTTGAGCTTGAAGTAGGGGTCGAACTCTCGAACACCGTGGAGGATATTCATGAACAGACCCATGCTCATCCTATACCGACGCCAAAAATTGTCGGCATGTGTTGCATCATCTGCGAAGTAGTCGTTGTGCAGCATGGTATGCCCCTCCATCCTCTGATGGGGCTTCGACTTCTTTCTCCCCGGCATTGATCCTCCGCGGCGCGGCCTCTTCCTCTTCTCCGTCTCGGTGTTAAGCACGTCCTGGAGGGCCGCGATGATCAGCAAATGCTCCCGAAGGTCGTCATCGAAGGCTTGCTCGTCCTCCAGCAGTAGGACAATCATCTCGTCGTCGCTATCTATGTCTGAAGCAAAATCAATGGTTAAAATTGCGCCGCGGCAGAGACGACGCAACGAACAGCGCCCAATCGCGCGTACCAGGCAAGTCGTCGAGCACCTTGTGTGCGCGGAGGTGGGGCGGATTTGACGCCGCGTTCTACGACACGCAGTCGATGCGGCGGCGGCGGAACGACCGGCGAGAGTGCCAGCCGCAGCGATGGTGCGGACTCTCAGAAGAGATCAGTCGTCGAAACGGCCAGCAAATCCAGCGGTGGTGGAGGGGTGGGAGGTGCGGGAGGGAAGGAGCGACGAGGAAAAATGGCCGAACCAACGGTTTATGGAAATAGTCGCCAACATGTGGGAGCCCGCCTCGCTTTTCGTTGTGTCCGGCATGCCCGAAGCGTCCCATGTGGAACAGGAACGGCCTCGGGGCGTCGGACATCATATCGAAGCGCACCGGACAAAAAGAGGCTTTAGGGAACGCGGCTGGAAGCGTTTTTTATCCGACGCCCAAATGCCTTTAAGGACGTTTTGGGGGACGCGACTGGTGATGCTCTAACCTTCTCATGCTCTCCTCCAAGCGAGCACGACCGTAGGCCGGGCGGCGCGAGTACTGGTGCGGTACGGTGATGCGCCTCTACTCCACGTCTTCTACTTTTCGTATTACATGCTCCACTCAATTAGACTAGGTAATTGACTCGGCTTCAAGCTGCGGCTCCATCTGTGAGCTATACGTAATTGACTGATTATGTTCATCTAAGTGTCTTGGTTGAATTGATCAAGAAATCATATTTGTGTACTATCTTTCTGTAAACTGTCCAGAAATCAGATTTGTGTACTATCTTTCTGTAAACTGTACAGTTGATTTAGATGTTCATTTTTGCAATTGTAGAAAAAAAATGTGTGCTATTACATGAGCTTTTTAGGGTAGTTTTTCGTCTTTATTTTTTGGCTCGGGGTTTGCTCCAATTTTGGCTCCGCCACTGAGTTTAGCTATATGTGACATGGCAATGTCTAGAGCCAGCCGATCGACTCTACTATTTTTTTTTTGCTCTAATAATGTATTCCGTACTAGTGTTAGGTCTTAGAAGAATGTGTTATTTTCCATCCCTTGGGTGTTCAAGGCAACCCCCCATAGAGTACAAATTTATGGGTCAAGTACTCTATTTGTATGATGATTGGTCTCTCTCTTGTGATTCTTGTGGCGCAAAGTCTTTCCCATCAGCAGTATTCTACTACCATTCTCTCCCACCACCTCGTGTGTCTCTCGGGCCATTCTATGGGGATGGTTATGTGATCCATTGAAAGCAATTTCACTTTGTATCGGGCATGGCTTGTGTTTGTTCCTCGAGTTTCTTCGTTTACTCCTCGTTTATGTTGGTTCATTTGTGAGATTTGGCAACATAAGGTTGCTTAGCTCACAACATATAACTTTATACGCATGTGGGCACATATTGCTTATCAAGACATCGATGAACTTCATTTCATCGTTTTATTGTTTTTATTAAATCTAGTGTGAAGTAATCCGCAAAAAAAGGAAAGCTAGGTTGGCTTATGCTTAATCAATCGAGGTGGCTAGAACTAGTGAACTTACTGCGCTTAACTCAGGCTTTTACCGCTTGCGAACAAATTAAATCGGGGGAGACTTGTATAGTATCTCTCCGTTGGGTGAGATCCTATGATCAACTTTTATAAATCATATTTAGGAAATATGGAAAATCTAAAAAATTAATACAACATGCCAACGAGTTTTTCTAGAGTTCCAAGAAATTTTAGCTCAAAATTTGATCTACATCTGGAGAAACAAAATGAATAAATATGTTCACACATAAATTTGTTTTTGTTGGCTCTCTAAGTGTAGGTTTAATTTGAAGCAGCTGATGTGTGTTGGCAATTTTTTTGAAAATATTCAAACACTTTTGTCTTTTTTTTGTAAAAAATGATCTCATAGTCCTACTTGTAGAGAAGGGTATTGGAGATTGCACAGCACCAATAGGGCCGGCTGCTCGTATATATATAGGCGGACACATGTACAATTACAGGTACAACCCTGAGAAAACACGGGGACCTATATCTATACAATATGTTACTCAACACCCCCGCAGTCGAAGGGTCGGCACCGACACACGGACTGGAGCGAAACTCAGGAAAAGTCGTGGATGGCAGTCCCTTCGTCATGATATCGGCAAATTGCTGAGACGTCGGTACGTGAAGAACTCGAACGCGACCGAGGGCAACTTGCTCACGAACAAAGTGGATATCCAGCTCGATGTGCTTGGTGCGCCGATGATGAACGGGGTTGGCGGAGAGGTAGACAGCCGACACGTTGTCGCAGAAAACCACCGTAGCCTTGTCAACAGGACAAGATAGCTCGGACAGAAGCTGACGGAGCCATGTGCACTCAGCCACAGCGTTGGCCACGGCGCGGTACTCGGCCTAAGCACTGGAGCGGGACACGGTGGGCTGCCTCTTGGAGGACCAAGAAACAAGCGACGAGCCGAGGTAGACACAGTAGCCGCTGGTGGAGCGGCGCGTATCCGGGCAACCCGCCCAGTCCGCGTCAGAGTAGGCGACAAGGTCAGTCGACGTCGAGGGCGAAGCATGCAATGTCAAGCCGTAGCCCATGGTACCACAGACGTAACGGAGAATCCGCTTCACCGCGGCCCAATGAGCATCCCGAGGAGCATGCATATGCAAGCACACCTGCTGCACGGCGTACTGGAGCTCCGGGCGCGTCAGTGTCAAGTACTGAAGGGCACCGACGATGGAGCGATAGAACGGCGCGTCGGACGCCAGCGACCCATCACTGGCGGAAAGCTTGGCCTTCGTGTCGACAGGAGTAGGCGCAGGGTTGCAGTTAAGCATCCCAGCACGCTCGAGAAGCTCGTGAGCATACTTCCGCTGATGGAGGAAGAATCCGTCCGCACGCCGGACAACCTCGATGCCGAGGAAGTAGTGAAGCGGGCCAAGATCCTTCAACGCGAACTCAGCGCGAAGGCGGTCGGTGAGCTGTCGAAGGAGACCAGCGGTGGAGGCCGTCAGAATGATGTCGTCGACGTACAGCAGCAGGTATGCCATGTCGTTGCCGGTCCGGTAGACAAACAGGGACGCATCGGAACGCGTGGAGCGGAAGCCCAGCTGATGCGGGAAGCCGGCGATGCGCTGGTACCAGGCGCGGGGCGCCTGCTTCAGTCCATACAGGGACCGAGAGAGCAAGCACACGTCATCGGGGCGCTCGGGGTCGACGAAGCCGGTGGGTTGCCGACAGGTACACCCGTTCCTGCAGATGGCCATGAAGAAAGGCGTTGGAGACGTCCATCCGATGCACGGGCCACGCACGAGACGCGGCGAGGTGCAACACTCGTGCGGATCGTGCCCGGTTTGACAACCGGGGCAAACGTATCCGTGAAGTCGACGCCAGCGCGCTGCCGAAAGCCGCGCACCACCCAGCGCGCCTTGTAGCGCTCGAGAGTACCGTCGGAGCCGAGCTTGTGCTTGAAGACCCATTTGCCGGAGATGACATTGGCGCGAGGGGGCCGGGAAACGAGATCCCAGGTCCTATTGCGCTGAAGCGCGTCGTACTCCTCCTGCATGGCGGCACGCCAATGCGGGTCGCGCAAGGCAGCGCGAGCCGAGGTGGGCACCGGCGAAGGAGCGGTCGCCGAGCCGGTGGGAGAGCCGGTCTGGCCGGCCTGATGACCAGACAGGCCGGGCGACGGTCCGGTCTGACCGGGCGCTTGGCCGGGTCGGCTGGTGGAGGGGACGCCGCCGTCGTGCGGCAATATGCTGTTGCCGCTGGCCCAGAAGGCAGACGCAGTAGACGGAGAAGCCGCGCAGACATACTGGTCGGCGGGGTAGCGTGTAGACGGCCGCCGCACGCCTGCGCGGGCGCGGGTGAGCATGGGCTCAGGAACCGCAGCGACGGGTGGCGAGGCAGACGGCGAGGAGGCGGCCGCCGCGGGTGACGGGGGCACCGGGGACGCCTCGGACGTCGCGGGCGATGGCACCGCGGGCGAGGGCGCCGCAGGCGACGGGGGCGCCGCAGGCGAGGGCACCGCGGGCGACGGGGCGCCGCGGGCGAGGGCACCGCGGGCGACGGGGGCGCCGCGGGCGAGGGTGCCGCAGGCGACGGAGGTGCCGCGGGCGAGGGCGCCGGCTGGCGACGGGGGCGCCGCGGGTGAGGGCGCCGCCGGCGACGGGGGCGACGGGGCGCCGCGGGCGGGGCGGACGCCGAGGGTCCAGGCGGGGAGGCCACCGCGGTCGGGCGTCGGCGCGCGGCCGCGAGGAGGGCCAGCGGGCGCCGGGGACGCCGAGGGACCAGGCGGGGCCGGCGCCGGGGGCCACCTCGGTCGGTCGTCGGCGCGCGGCCGCAGGAGGGCCGCGCGGGCGCCGGGAGCGTCGTCGGAGGTGTCGCCATGAGTCCCCGCTGAAACGGAAAAACCAACTCGTCAAAGTACACGTGCCGGGAAGTGATGACACGATGAGAGACCGGGTCGTAACAGCGGTAACCCTTGGTGTTGGCGGGGTAGCCGAGAAACACACAAGGGAGGGAGCGCGGCGCAAGCTTATGCGCGGCGGTAGCAGCAGTGTTAGGAAAACACCGGCAGCCGAAGATGCGGAGGTCATCATAGGCGGGCGGCGCACCGTAAAGGAGATGATGCGGCGTGTAGGACCAACGCACACGACACGGGCGGATGTTGACGAGGAGAGTCGCCGTGGCAAGGGCATCCGGCCAGAATCGCGGGGGCATGGAAGCATGGAACAGAAGGGTGCGGACGCAGTCGTTGAGGGTACGAAGCATCCGTTCGGCACGGCCATTCTGTGAAGAAGTGTATGGACACGTGAGGCGGAAGATGGTGCCGTGGGTGGCGAGAAGTGAGCGAATGGTGAGGTTGTCGAACTCCTTGCCGTTGTCGGTCTGGAAAGCGTGAATGGGGCGACCAAACTGAGTGGAGACGAACGCGAAGAAGGCGGTGAGGGTGGTGGCAACATCTGACTTACGGCGAAGTGGAAAAGTCCATACAAAATGCGAGTAATCATCAAGAATCACAAGATAATAATTATAACCAGAGTTACTCGGAACCGGCGAGGTCCATACATCACTATGAATGAGTTGAAAGGGAAAAGATGCGACTGTGGAGGACGAACTAAACGGAAGGCGAACATGTTTGCCTAGACGACATGCTTCACAAGAGTGGGCATCCGTTTTATTACAAGTAAAGGAGAATCCTTGCATTATTTGACGCAGAGTGGCGGAGCTAGGATGGCCAAGACGGGCGTGCCAAAGGTCGACACCGGCGGAGAGGGCGAGTGGACGGCCGGTGGTGGTGGAGGCCGCGCCAACGGGGTAGAGATCGTCGGGGCTGTCACATCGGTGGAGGAGCATCCGGGTACGACCATCCTTGACAGAGAAACCAAAAGCGTCAAATTCCACAGTCACAGGGTTATCACGACAGAAAGATTTAACAGAAACAAGGTTTTTGATCAAGTCAGGAGAAACGAGAACATTATGGAGAGAGAGGGGAGTGGAGGTGGAAGGAAAAGAGACAGAACCAGTGTGAGTAATAGGAAGAGCATGACCGTTGCCAACGATGATGCGAGAAGAAGTGGAAGCGGGTGTGGAAAAGGAGAGGTTACCGGGATGCGCCACCATATGCGCGGAAGCGCCGGTGTCCATGAACCAATCGCCACCGCCACCATACGCCCCAGCAGAGGGGGCGCTCTGGAGGGTGGTCAGGAGCGCGGGATCCCACGAGGTCGCACCCGGAGGGGCGGCGTAGGCCGGGGCAGGCTGGGGCGCCGCGTAGAACGCCTGGTGGGAGGCTGGACGCGGCCCCATAATGCCCGGGTAGGGGCGCGCGGCACGGGCATGGAGTAGGCGTGAACAACCCCGGTCCACGGGTTGTGACCGGCAGTCCATGGCGGAGGGGCGGTGTACTGCGGGGGACGAGGCGCGGGGGCGGCGGCATTGGCGCCACCGTTGCCGCCACCGTTGCCGCCACCGTTGCCACCGCCACGGCGACGACGGCCACGGCGGCCACCACCAGGAGGAGCCAGCTGGCCGGTCCAGGGACCGGTCTGGCCGGCCGGGGCGCCAGCGGGCCCGGTCCAGGGGCCGGTCTGACCGGGCGGCGGGGCGACGGCGGGGAAACCCGGCGGCGGACCCAGAGGGCGAGGCGCGGGGGCGCGGGGCGCGGGAGTCTGGGCGCCGCGGGAGAAGCCAGCGGCGAAGGCGGTGTGGGCCGCCCGAGCCCGGAGGTGCTTGAGGCGGCGCTCCTCGAGGCGCAGGTACGCCACGGCCTGCTCGTAGGTGGGCGTGGTGAGGAGCGTGAGGTTGGAGGCGGCGTTGCTGAGATCCTCGCCGAGACCCGCCGACAGGGTGGAGAGCATGATCTTGTCATCGATCGGGAACTCCAAGTCACGGAGCTCATCGGAGAGGCTCTTCCGCTTGAGGGCGTAGTCATCGAGAGACAGGTCGTTCCGGTGGGTGCCGAAGAACTCCTGTTGGAGGAAGGTGACCCGCTGGATTTTGTTGTCGGTGAAGAGGCCGGTGATCTTGTCCCAGACCGTGTGGGCGGAGTCGCCGTCGCGGACGACAGTGCGGAAGATGTCGTTGGAGACGGTCTGGTAGAACCAGCGGATGATGGTGGCGTCGATGGCGAGCCACTCGGGGTCGTGCGGCATGGCGAGGAGGTCGATGGTGCCGTCGACGTGATCAAGGAGATCATACTCGCGGAAGAGCAGCCCAAAGTACGTCTTCCACGGGAAGAAGTTGGCAGCGGTGGTGGAGAGCTTCAGCGGCACGCGGTCGGCGATGGGGATGTCGCGGATGACGGCGACGGAGGGGCCGGCGAAGGGGTTGCCGCTGCCGGAGCCGGAGGAGGAGTCGAAGCGCGCCATGGCGGAAGCGGTGGGGAGGGCCGGCGGCGCCCTAGATGAGAAGGGCGGCGGCTAGGGTTGGAAGTGGGGAGGGCCGGCGGCGCCCTAGAGAGGAGGGGCGGCGGCTAGGGTGGATGGCGGAAGCGGTGGTGGTGGGGAGGGCCGGCGGCGCCCTAGAGGAGGAGGGCGGCGGCTAGGGTTGGGGAGGGCCGGCGGCGCCCTAAGGAGGAGGAGGGCGGCGGCTAGGTCAGGACCCGAAGGGTCTCTGATACCATGTAGAGAAGGGTATTGGAGATTGCACAGCACCAATAGGGCCGGCTGCTCGTATATATATAGGCGGACACATGTACAATTACAGGTACAACCCTGAGAAAACACGGGGACCTATATCTATACAATATGTTACTCAACACTACTTAAAACCGGATCTTAGCAAAGTTATCTCCGTTAAACCGTAGTACGTTCCGTCCGCTGATACAATAGACCAATTTGGTATCCACGGCTCAACCCAAACAAACAAACATAGACGGAAGTTTTCGGTGTTCATTTTATGTCAGCTGTCCAAGTCCTCCGTTAAACCACCGGACGTTCCGTTTGGCGACGCACTAGACACTAAACTAGATTTCCCTCAAAAAAAAAAACTAGACACTAGACTGGAATATTGCAAGGACACTATGATATGATCGTACGAGGCCGAAAGACGTCACACGCTGCGTCGGACATGACCGAACTGCTGACATGGGCACCACGCTTTTGTGAGCTCTCTGAATTCACCCCGAGATTCCTTCGTCCTCAAGCTCACGTGCAGGCTAGCTCACTAGCTGAAGAATGATTGAAGTACGAAACCCAGGAGAGGAGACCTGTGATTCCTTCTAGTCAACCGCTAACTAGGCATTAGCACGCTTTATGGGTCCTTCCAGGAAATTGCGCCGCGACGGTGGTACAACTTCGTATAGATCACTGGAGCACTACTTCTTGTCACCAAATGCCAATCTCCAACGCATTGCTCGCACAGCCCCTATATATCCAGGTGAAAATCCGCCGCGTCCTGCTTCTGAAGCGTCGAGCACACTGGTAGTGTTAGCAGCAGCCATGGATCAATTACCACTCACCACCGTGGCCGGGTCGCTGGAAGGAGGCGGGAGGGTGGTGGACACGTACAAGAGGGCGCTGGCCACGGCGGCATCCGTGGCCGCGTACGCCATGCTGGCGCGCGGCATGGCCAGGGAGCTCCTCCCAGAGGAGCTGCGCGCCGCGGTGCGCTGGGGTGCCGCGTTCGTGCGCGCCCGCCTCGGCGCCGGCGACAAGGAGCGCCACACCATCGTCATCCGCCGCCAGTTCGACACCGGCTGCTACAGCGAGAACCACCTCTTCGACGCGGCGCGCGCCTACCTGGCCACCAAGATCGACCCGCGCGCCATGCGCCGCCTCTGCCTCGCGCGCTCCCGCCACAAGGAGCCCGACGGTAGCAGCAGCTGGAGCACGCTCCTGTGCATGGACGACGGGGGCTCCACCACCGACGCCTTCGAAGGGGTCGAGTTCAGGTGGACGTCCATCGAGACCGGCGGCGACGACGGCAAGAAGGGAAAGGGCCATCGGACCCCACGCGAGACCCTGGAGCTCAGCTTCGACGCCGAGCACACCGACACGGCGCTCGAGCGGTACGTGCCCTTCATCATGTCCACCGCGGAGCAGCTGCAGCGGCTGGATCGCGCGCTCAAGATCTTCATGAACGAGGGCCGTTCGTGGCACGGCATCAACCACCACCACCCGGCCACCTTCGACACGCTTGCCATGGGCTCGGCACTGAAGCGGGCCGTCATCGACGACCTCGACCGTTTCCTCAAGCGCAAGGAGTACTACCGCCGGATCGGCAAGGCTTGGAAGCGCGGGTACCTGCTCCACGGCCCGCCTGGGACCGGAAAGTCCAGCCTCGTCGCCGCCATGGCCAACTACCTCCGCTTCAACCTCTACGACCTCGACCTCTCAGAGGTGCGCCTCAACTCGGCGCTCCAGAGGCTGCTCATTGCCATGCCTAACAAATCCATCCTCGTCATAGAGGACATCGATTGCTGCTTCGATGCCATGTCCAGGGAAGACCCCAAGATGCTGGTGTCCGCAGACGCCTACAATTCATCCGACTCCTCGGACGACGACGGCCACACGGGAGCTCACAAGCAGCAGAACGTAACGCTGTCCGGGCTTCTCAACTTCATCGATGGGCTATGGTCAACGACCGGCGAGGAACGCATTATCGTCTTCACCACCAACTACAAGGACCGCCTCGATCCGGCGCTGCTACGGCGGGGACGAATGGACATGCACATCTACATGGGCTTCTGCTGCTGGGAGGCATTCAAGACATTGGCCCGGAACTACCACCTCGTCGACGACCACGTTCTGTTCCCGGAGATTCAAGAACTGCTTGCAGCGGTGGAGGTCACGCCGGCCGAGGTTTCCGAGATGCTGCTGCGCAGCGAGGATGCCGACGTCGCACTACGTGTTCTCACAGAGTTCCTCCACAACAAGAGACGCAAAGCTAGAAAAGAGGAAACAGAAATCAAGAACGACGAAGTTGAGAAAGCAATGTAGTGCCCTGTACTCCCCTTTAACTGAGCGTTTTATGTGAGGATTGAGGAATAGAGTGATCTAGTAGGTTTATGTTCACATGTCATCTATGTCGGGAATATAGCTGGGCATGTGTCGGGCCGGGCCGGGCCTCGGGCCGGCCCGAGGTAAGCCCGACGTGAGAAAATGCGGCCCAAGCCCGGCCCGGCCCGGCCAAATACCCACCAAGCCCGTCGGGCCGTCGGGCCGCGGGCCGGGCCGTAGTGTTAAATGGCGTTTTCGGGCTACCCAGGCCCGGCCCGGCCCGGCAGTCGGGCCAACATATCTCGGCCCAGGCCCGAGTTTTTCGGGCCGGGCTTCGGGCCGGGCCTCGGGCCGGGCTGCCCATGGCCAGGTAGGGTCGGGAATAATCATCCATCTATGTCCACTAGACAAGATGCTTCGTTACATGTTTTGAAGCATTTCTCAACGTCTTGTCTATTAGCACGCTATCTAAGCGAGTAAATAGCAGATCACACCACTTGTTGGTGTCTTTTTTTTTGCATAGATACACAACATGGTTTGTTTTTGTAAGGAACGCCACACTTTGTTATAATTATTTGCATACTACTCATAATCAGTAATTAATAAAAATGATAGCCAGTTAGTTAGTTCCGTTGTCAGCGGTAGTTCCTCTCCATTGTCTCGTCCCTACCAGGAGGAGGCGTCCATCCTGGAGACAGACGGTTGCACGCCATCGAGAAATCCGCACAACCTGCAACGCGAGGAAGTTCATCGGTCCCAGCCAGAATACCCTCGGCTTCCTCATGTGTGCGGGTTCACCGCCGCTAACATCAATGTTTAAAATTGGAAAAGGTTTAAATTTTGATAAAAATTTCAAATTTTTGAAAAAGTTTAGATTTTGAAAATGTTAAGATTACGAAAAATATTCAAATTTTGAAAATTTATAAATAAAAAGTTATTTAAAAAATCAGAATTGCAAAGTTCCAAATTTTAAATTTATTCAGATTAAAAAATGTTCATAGTGTAATTTTTGTTCAGAGCCGGTCACCCGCCGCCATCCCTAGCTATATGCCGACCAGGTCGGCGCCTGCACCGTGCCGCACACCCCCACGTGCGTTCTGGGCTGGCCTGGTTAGGCATATTTTCTTGTTCTTTCTCTTTTTCCCTTTCTTTTTTCTTTCCATTTTTGAAAGATTTTCAAATAGATTTTGAATGATTTTCGAACAGATTTTGAACGATTTTCAAATTTCAAACAAAATTTGAATTTTTAATGATTTTCAAGTTCTGAACAAATTTGAAATTGTACATTTCTAAAACCTATATACAGAAAATTTTGAAAACATAAAAAGAAATAGAAAAATGTTAGTTAAAAAAAACTATTAACAAAAAAAAGTCGTTTACCTAATGGGCTGCGGCCTAATTAACAACCGCCGGGTCGGAGGGACGTGCGGCACCCCGGGATATAGCAGATCCCCCCCCCCCCCTCTAAAGGTGCGGTACTTGAGCGCCCGTCCAAACTGACGATGCGTCATAGCACAGAGAGGAATTGCCACGATGGGTCACTGACACTAAGCCCGGCTAACTAATTGGCCACAAACTGCTTAATTAGTTTTAAGTGTTATATGCAAACAATTATTGCAAAATGTTGTGTTCCTTGCAACAATAAACCAATGTTGTGATTCTTTGCAAAAAAAAAAAAAAGACACCAACAAGTGGTGGGATCTGCTATTTCCTCTATCTAAGCCAACAGGTATAACTTCCGTGTCACTCCCGAGGGAGCGGCCCCAGAGGAACCCTAGCATCGCCACTTGGCGTCTCGTCGGCACTTACCCTCGCTGTTGGCACTCGCCACGGCGACCATGGGGCTTGTCCCTAATAGAGGGCATATCTTGTAGCATGCCTTATGCTCAAGTTATTTTAAAAAATCTACAATAATTATTTACCTCACTCTACTACTGCCAAAATTGTCAGATGGCAGCTTACAAAAAGTAATGATATGGATTGATCTTGTTTTTACTCCTTTCAGGTTGATTTATTTGGGATATCCTAGATTTCGTGGTGTTACTGTATATGTTAAAACTTTGTGTATGGTCCAGGCCGCTGCATTCCTTTCCATTATACAGAAGTATCTCCTATTTTTACTTTCACTGGTTATGTAAGAATATACGAAACTACATTATACTTGCAAGAGAACAGTTTGAACTTATTTAGGAGCAGTTTTCATTGCTATGATGCACCGTTTGCACCATTGAGTTAATCATGCCTTATTTCACATGCCATATTTGCTAAATTTCTGCAAGTTCAATATTGAATTATTCTTAATAAGCTGTTAGTGATGTAATGGTGTTTCTTTCATCCTAAACCCGAGCAACATGACTCTGCTGAGAATTCCTATTTCACATGCCCGACTTTTAGTGTGATCTAGGCATGTTGCGTGCACTCTGGTGGGTGTGTGGTATTGATGCGTGTAATTGACACGTCCGTTGGGAACCCCAAGAGGAAGGTGTGATGCGCACAGCGGCAAGTTTCCCTCAGTTAGAAACCAAGGTTTAATCGAACCAGTAGGAGTCAAGAAGCACGTTGAAGGTTGATGGCGGCGGGATGTAGTGCGGCGCAACACTAGAGATTCCGGCGCCAACGTGGAACCTGCACAACACAACCAAAGTACTTTGCCCCAACGAAACAAGTGAGGTTGTCAATCTCACCAGCTTGCCGTAACAAAGGATTAACCGTATTGTGTGGAAGATGATTGTTTGCAAGAAAACGATAGAAACAAGTATTGCAAGCAGATTTGTATTTCAAGTATAAAAGAATGGACCGGGGTCCACAGTTCACTAGAGGTGTCTCTCCCATAAGATAAAAGCATGTTGGGTGAACAAATTACAGTCGGGCAATTGACAAATAGAGAGAGCATAACAATGCACATACATGTCATGATAAGTACAGTGAGATTTAATTGGGCATTACGACAAAGTACATAGACCGCCATCCAACTGCATCTATGCCTAAAAAGTCCACCTTCAGGTTATCATCCGAACCCCCTCCATTATTAAGTTGCTAACAACAGACAATTGCCTTAAGTATTGCGCGTAATGTAATCAATAACTACATCCTCGGACATAGCATCAATGTTTTATCCCTAGTGGCAACAGCACATCCATAACCTTAGGGGTTTCTGTCACTCCCCAGCATTCACGGAGACATGAACCCACTATCGAGCATAAATACTCCCTCTTGGAGTTACTAGCATCAACTTGGCCAGAGCCTCTACTAATAACGGAGAGCATGCAAGATCATAAACAACACATAGGTAATAACTTGATAATTAACATAACATGGTATTCTCTATCCATCGGATCCGGACAAACACAACATATAGCATTACAGATAGATGATCTTGATCATGTTAGGCAGCTCACAAGATCCAACAATGAAGCACAATGAGGAGAAGACAACCATCTAGCTACTGCTATGGACCCATAGTCCAGGGGTGAACTACTCACTCATCACTCCGGAGGCAACCATGGCGGTGAAGAGTCCTCCGGGAGATGAATCCCCTCTCCGGCAGGGTGCCGGAGGAGATCTCCAGAATCCCCCGAGATGGGATTGGCGGCGGCGTCTCTGGAAGGTTTTCCGTATCGTGGTTCTCGGTACTGGGGGTTTCGCGACGGAGGCTTTAAGTAGGCGGAAGGGCAACGTGGGGGGCCACACGAGGGCCCCACACCACAGGTCGGCACGGCCAAGGCCTGGGCCGCGCCGCCCTATGGTGGCGGCGCCTCGTGGCCCCACTTCGACTCCTCTTCGGTCTTCTGGAAGCTTCGTGGCAAAATAGGACCCTGGGCGTTGACTTCGTCCAATTCCGAGAATATTTCGTTACTAGGATTTCTGAAACCAAAAACAGCAGTAAAACAAAGAATCGGCTCTTCGGCATCTTGTTAATAGGTTAGTTCCGAGAAAATGCACGAATATGACATAAAGTGTGCATAAAACATGTAGATATCATCAATAATGTGGCATGGAACATAAGAAATTATCGATACGTCGGAGACGTATCAGCATCCCCAAGCTTAGTTCTTGCTCGTCCCGAGCAGGTAAAACGATAACAAAGATAATTTCTGAAGTGACATGTCATCATAACCTTGATCATACTATTTGTAAACATATGTAATGAATGCAGCGATCAAAACAATGGTAATGACATGAGTAAACAAGTGAATCATAAAGCAAAGACTTTTCATGAATAGTACTTCAAGACAGGCATCAATAAGTCTTGCATAAGAGTTAACTCATAAAGCAATAAATCAAAGTAAAGGTATTGAAGCAACACAAAGGAAGATTAAGTTTCAGCGGTTGCTTTCAACTTGTAACATGTATATCTCATGGATAATTGTCAACATAGAGTAATATAACAAGTGCAATATGCATGTATGTAGGAATCAATGCACAGTTCACTCAAGTGTTTGCTTCTTGAGGTGGAGAGAGATAGGTGAACTGACTCAACATAAAAGTAAAAGAATGGTCCTTCAAAGAGGAAAGCATCGATTGCTATATTTGTGCTAGAGCTTTTATTTTGAAAACATGAAACAATTTTGTCAACGGTAGTAATAAAGCATATGAGTTATGTAAGTTATATCTTACAAGTTGCAAGTCTCATGCATAGTATACTAATAGTGCCCGCACCTTGTCCTAATTAGCTTGGACTACCGGATCATTGCAATACACATGTTTTAACCAAGTGTCACAATAGGGTACCTCCATGCCGCCTGTACAAAGATCTAAGGAGAAAGCTCGCATTTTGGATTTCTCGCTTTTGATTATTCTCAACTTAGACATCCATACCGGGACAACATGGACAACAGATAATGGACTCCTCTTTAATGCATAAGCATGTGGCAACAATTATTATTCTCATATGAGATTGAGGATATATGTCCAAAACTGAAACTTCCACCATGAATCATGGCTTTAGTTAGCGGCCCAATGTTCTTCTCTAACAATATGCATGCTCCAACCATTAAGGTGGTAGATCTCTCTTACTTCGGACAAGACGGACATACATATCAACTCACATGATATTCAACAAAGAATAGTTGATGGCGTCCCCGAAACATGGTTATCGCACAACAAGCAACTTAATAAGAGATAAAGTGCATAAGTACATATTCAATACCACAATAGTTTTTAAGCTATTTGTCCCATGAGCTATATATTGCAAAGGTGAATGATGGAATTTTAAAGGTAGCACTCAAGCAATTTACTTTGGAATGGAGGATAAATACCATGTAGTAGGTAGGTATGGTGGACACAAATGGCATAGTGGTTGGCTCAAGGATTTTGGATGCATGAGAAGTATTCCCTCTCGATACAAGGTTTAGGCTAGCAAGGTTATTTGAAACAAACACAAGGATGAACGGTGCAGCAAAACTCACATAAAAGACATATTGTAAACATTATAAGACTCTACACCGTCTTCCTTGTTGTTCAAAACTCAGTACTAGATGTTATCTAGACTCTAGAGAAACCAATTATGCAAACCAAATTAGCAAGCTCTAAGTGTTTCTTCATTAATTGGTGCAAAGTATATGATGCAAGAGCTTAAACATGAGCACAACAATTGCCAAGTATCAAATTATCCAAGACATTTTAGAATTACTACATGTAGCATTTTCCAATTCCAACCATATAACAATTTAACGAAGAAGAAACTTCGCCATGAATATTATGAGTAAAGCCTAAGGACATACTTGTCCATATGCTTCAGCGGAGCGTGTCTCTCTCCCACAAATTGAATGCTAGGATCCATTTTATTCAAACAAAACAAAAAACAAAAACAAACCGACGCTCCAAGCAAAGTGCATAAGATGTGACGGAATAAAAATATAGTTTCAGGGGAGGAACCTGATAATGTTGTCGATGAAGAAGGGGATGCCTTGGGCATCCCCAAGCTTAGACGCTTGAGTCTTCTTAGAATATGCAGGGGTGAACCACCGGGGCATCCCCAAGCTTAGAGCTTTCACTCTCCTTGGTCATATTGTATCATACTCCTCTCTTGATCCTTGAAAACTTCCTCCACACCAAACTCGAAACAACTCATTAGAGGGTTAGTGCACAATAAAAATTAACATGTTCAGAGGTGACACAATCATTCTTAACACTTCTGGACATTGCATAAAGCTACTGGACATTAATGGATCAAAGAAATTCATCCAACATAGCAAAAGAGGCAATGCGAAATAAAAGGCAGAATCTGTCAAAACAGAACAGTCCGTAAAGATGGATTTTATTAGGGAACCAGACTTGCTCAAATGAAAATGCCCAAATTGAATGAAAGTTGCGTACATATCTGAGGATCACTCACGTAAATTGGCTTAATTTTCTGAGTTTCCTACAGAGAATTGGACCCAGATTCGTGACAGCAAAGAAATCTGTTTCTGCGCAGTAATCCAAATCTAGTATTTACTTTACTATCAAAGACTTTACTTGGCACAACAAAACATAAAACTAAGATAAGGAGAGGTTGCTACAGTAGTAAACAACTTCCAAGACTCAAATATAAAACAAAAATACTGTAGTAAAAACATGGGTTGTCTCCCATAAGCGCTTTTCTTTAACGCCTTTCAGCTAGGCGCAGAAAGTGTAACTCAAGTGTTATCAAAGGGTGGTGCATCTACAGCGGGGTTTGGAGTTTCCTCAACCAAGCATAGTATATTGGATACATAAGTTTCAGCGTCTCCCTTTTCATTAGTCTTGGGCTTGCTATTCTCATCGAACAAATTTTCAGGAACAAGCCAAGCATAGTTATTTTCTAGTGCATCATTCATAGCTAGGAGTTTACATGGTATTGGTGCTTTGATCTCCCCACCATCATTAATATTATTAGTGTACCTTATTCTATCCATGTCCATTTTTTCAAGGAGACCAACAAAATTAGTATGAGAACCAAGCATATTAAATTTAGCAAAGACCTTTCTAGCCTCTCTTGCTAGACCACCAAATTCTCTAAGAAGGGTTTCTAAAACAAAATCTTTCTTTTTCCCCTCTTCCATATCACCGAGTGTAAGAAACATATGTTGGATTATAGGATTGAGATTAACAAATTTAGTTTCCAACATGCGAACTAAAGCAGCAGCAGCAATTTCATAAGTAGGAGCAAGTTCTACCAAGTGTCTATCTTCAAAATCTTCAACGGTACTAACATGACTAAAAAATTCTTCTATATTGTTTCTCCCAATTATAGACCCGCGTCCTACCGGTATGTCTTTTGTGGTAAAATTAAAAGGAAACATGATGAATCAAGTAAAGTAAATGCAAGTAACTAATTTTTTTGTATTTTTGATATAGCAAACAAGATAGTAAATAAAGTAAAGCTAGCAACTAATTTTTTTTGTGTTTTGATATAAGTGCAGCAAACAAAGTAGTAAATAAAATAAAGCAAGACAAAAACAAAGTAAAGAGATTGGGAAGTGGAGACTCCCCTTGCAGCGTGTCTTGATCTCCCCGGCAACGGCGCCAGAAATTTGCTTGATGCGTGTAATTGACACGTCCGTTGGGAACCCCAAGAGGAAGGTGTGATGCGCACAGCGGCAAGTTTCCCTCGGTTAGAAACCAAGGTTTAATCGAACCAAGTAGGGAGTCAAGAAGCACGTTGAAGGTTGATGGCGGCGGGATGTAGTGCGGCGCAACACCGGAGATTCCGGCGCCAACGTGGAACCTGCACAACACAACCAAAGTACTTTGCCCCAACGAAACGAGTGAGGTTGTCAATCTCACCGGCTTGCTGTAACAAAGGATTAACCGTATTGTGTGGAAGATGATTGTTTGCAAGAAAACAATAAAACAAGTATTGCAAGCAGATTTGTATTTCAAGTATAAAAGAATGGACCGGGGTCCACAGCTCACTAGAGGTGTCTCTCCCATAAGATAAAAGCATGTTGGGTGAACAAATTACAGTCGGGCAATTGACAAATAGAGAGAGCATAACAATGCACATACATGTCATGATAAGTACAAGTGAGATTTAATTGGGCATTACGACAAAGTACATAGACCGCCATCCAACTGCATCTATGCCTAAAAAGTCCACCTTCAGGTTATCATCCGAACCCCCTCCATTATTAAGTTGCTAACAACAGACAATTGCATTAAGTATTGCGCGTAATGTAATCAATAACTACATCCTCGGACATAGCATCAATGTTTTATCCCTAGTGGCAATAGCACATCCATAACCTTAGGGGTTTCTGTCACTCCCTGCATTCACGGAGACATGAACCCACTATCGAGCATAAATACTCCCTCTTGGAGTTACTAGCATCAACTTGGCCAGAGCCTCTACTAATAACGGAGAGCATGCAAGATCATAAACAACACATAGGTAATAACTTGATAATTAACATAACATGGTATTCTCTATCCATCGGATCCCGACAAACACAACATATAGCATTACAGATAGATGATCTTGATCATGTTAGGCAGCTCACAAGATCCAACAATGAAGCACAATGAGGAGAAGACAACCATCTAGCTACCGCTATGGACCCATAGTCCAGGGGTGAACTACTCACTCATCACTCCGGAGGCGACCATGGCGGTGAAGAGTCCTCCGGGAGATGAATCCCCTCTCCGGCAGGGTGCCGAAGGAGATCTCCAGAATCCCCCGAGATGGGATTGGCGGCGGCGGCGTCTCTGGAAGGTTTTCCGTATCGTGGTTCTCGGTACTGGGGGTTTCGCGACGGAGGCTTTAAGTAGGCGGAAGGGCAACGTGGGGGGCCACACGAGGGCCCCACACCACAGGTCGGCGCGGCCAAGGCCTGGGCCGCGCCGCCCTATGGTGGCGGCGCCTCGTGGCCCCACTTCGACTCCTCTTCGGTCTTCCGGAAGCTTCGTGGCAAAATAGGACCCTGGGCGTTGATTTCGTCCAATTCCGAGAATATTTCGTTACTAGGATTTCCGAAACCAAAAACAGCAGAAAACAAGCAATCGGCTCTTCGGCATCTTGTTAATAGGTTAGTTCCAGAAAATGCACGAATATGACATAAAGTGTGCATAAAACATGTAGATATCATCAATAATGTGGCATGGAACATAAGAAATTATCGATACGTCGGAGACGTATCAGGTATACGGATACCGTTTTTGATAAACAACTTGGGCCTCAGTCCTGCGTTGTTCGTCTGCTGTAGGTACACCCATCTCATATTCCATCTTAGTCTTATTTTACAATGAAAATCATGGTTAGAAGATGCAGCAAGATATAAGATAAACGGTACTGACAACTCTTTGAAAGATGGCTTACAATTCAATCCTTTGTCGGGGTGGAGAAGCCGTTATGTCGGCTCAAGTGGCACTGTTTGAACATATCTATAGGACTAAGTTCTTTGCCGTTGTATTTGTCCTTCTGAAGAAAAACATAAATAGATGATCAGGTTAAAGGTTTCAGTACATAAAATCTACAGTTTCCGCTAGCGACCATGTGCACTATAGTTACCATAGCTGGAATTCAATTCAACTGACGTTGCTCTTTAAATGACGTTATTGTGAAATAAATAAAATGCAATCCGTCCTAAAAAAAACAGGCAACATCATCTAGCACGTGTGTTGAGCGCAACAACAAACTTATATAACCAACAAACTTGAAATACTTATCACAACACAGTTTTATGTTGTGACAGTTCGTGACTTACCACGTTTTCCAAATGCGCGACATAGCTGCGTGATCCGGTTGCCGGATGGATCAGGACCTTAGCACGGTTGAATTTGTTTTTCTCACTGATTTCCTGCTGGATGGTAGAATTAGTAACGGTACTCATAGTCAAGCTTCACGCACAAGAAAATGCTGTCATAAGTTAGAATTGAGGAAAGGGCTAGTCAATTCAGTTAACAAGTTCATCTACCATAAGCATGTAATGTACCAGCTTTGATTTGTATAAAATAACTGACCTTCATCTTGGGATCCATCCAGTGCTGCATAAGCTCATTCCACTCAACGTTGTTCATCGAACTGACAGGACTTTCTTTCGGTACATCGCAGAGAAGACGGATATTAAAGTGCTTTCTTTTAAAGACGTGTCGTTGGTGCTTAACACCTATCTGAAGATACCTCTTGCACGCTGCTTTTACTGGTGAAGCATTTATATCCATATCAAACCTAACCTAGTGGCATGGAAGAACATGCATAAGAATGGAAATCTCTAAATCAACAGCATTATATAAATATTGCAAAGGGGTAAAACGCCTAGGATGGACTTATGGAAATTATGTGGTAATAGTCATAGAGGAGCCTACTATCCCCCTTATATTTCGTCCAGTGAGAGCGCACATGCACATGGTTCTTGACTGCATTGTGGCATTCAGCTGCAAACTTTGCAGCGACAAAAGTTGACACTGGCCTCATCATACCTTTTTGAATGATAACTTCCAGTTTGCCAGCCACCACTACACATGTAAAAATTAATGAGGTAACAATAATGGTACTACAAACAGAATACGAAATAAATAGACTAAATACACTAAGCATGCATGCCTTTATCCCCATTACTATTCAGGGTTGTCTCCTCATGGTTAGCATCCATCCAGTGACCGACTATGTCAAAAAGATATGCCCAGTAGCATCATTACCTGTGTTCAAGGGAAGCAACCTGAGTGTGACATCATGCAACAGAAGGTAACATAAATGGACATAAGAACTTAATAGTACAACATGCTAAATGCAGTAAGAACTTGATTGTACATCTTACTTTCAGCGAGAGAAGGGTTTAGACGAAGGGATCTTCTAGCTAATGGAGCACTGATAATCCTGAGTTGCAGCTTAGAAGGATGTGATCATCACATCAAGTCATGAATGTTGTTGGCTTGATTTGTACATATGTTTAACCAGAATTATTTGTGACACTGTCATGAGGCAGAATCAGAAATATAATTAGTTGCTCTTCTGAAATTATGTATTAAGTTTTGGAGTAATTTCCCTAGACTTCGTAGAACTATTTACTCCCCTGGAAATATTTAAACTATAGATTGGCATAGCTATTTACAAAATCCATTCAGTGCGTAACAATTAGAGGAATTGCTCTTGTTTTTTTGCTAGCTGACGTTTCATTTCCACTAACAAAATGCAAAATTCTCTGAATAAACAGGACTTGCAATTTTTTTGTAACTTCAATATTGCTATCAGTTTTTCAGAAAGATGAAAATGTCCAAATTTTTGTACACCATATCTACTATTTCTTCAAATATGGACGGGCGCAGCAACGCGTATTTTTATGATCTAGTTCATTGAGAAGACCCAAGACCTGAAACAAGTGGCAGCTAGAAAAGTTAAGGCACATGATGTTATTGTTTCTGCTTGAGAGCCTGAAGCAAAATGGAATGGAGAAACAAATAAATTTCTTTTGAGAAAAGGTCAGAACTATATTAATTGTGTAGGAAGTATTGCACAGAATTAAGAACTTGATCTGCTTTGCTCATAAGAAACTTGGCCATGCCCATCATCCATTTCTCACATTACGTATCGATGAATGTATACGACAAAATTATTTTCAAGAATACTATATGACAAAATTATCTTCCAAACTAATTATTTCGTTCTGATAGTAAACAAGAAAAATAGATGTGCACATGAACGGAAACAAGATACAATTATGAATTTGGTGAAATCACTTATAGTTGTTGCTCTCCTTCTAGTAAGACAGGATCTTACTACTACTAGTTCCAACAGTAGCTCCCACAACTTTAGTGTCTCTCGCTGAGGCGCTCATGTGTGTCTTTGCCCAAGTTTAGAACCTTGAACGAAACATGAAAGATACTGAGGAGCCATCTAATTTGAGCAAACAAATGATTACCTAATCCCAGCTGAATTTCCTGGTGCTGCAGATCCGGTCGAAAAGCTCTTCATCAGAGCCCCGGCGGTCGGATCCATCACTCGTCGGTGGTGAAGCTGATGTTGGAGGGATGGTGAGTTGTAGGGGGGCTTCAACGCAGCAGGTCCGACGACCTCGAACCTGGACGTGGCACCGACGACCTCTCGGATACATGGGCAGAAGCTTCGCCATACGGGAGCCTCATCGTACGATACGCCGTCGGCGGCAAGCAGCCCAGTGCCACCCTGATCGAGCATGCACCAGACCGTGGAAAGGATGTAATATCACAGAACATAGGATCAACGAAGGGTAGATTTAGAAATGGGATGTGCATTTCATCGCAAAACTGGGAAATTTTTTGCGCCTTATTGCATAAAAACCTAAGAGGGATCGAGGTTTCTCTCTCGTTGCTATTAGGGTTGGAGCAATTTGAGTGCTATGAATTTCGACATGACCTCTTTTGAAATTTAGAGTTTTGGGAGATCATTTTATTTGGCATTTCAAATTGATTTCAAAACAAAGAAGTGATAAGTAAACAATATATAAATGAATTATGAATTCATAATTCAAAAATCACATCACATATAAACAAATAATGCATAAGTGAATATTAAATTTACACAAAAGCTCATAAGTAAAACCTTGAGCTTTATTGATCATACACACAAATTACATGTCTTTACAATATTCATTATATATGAATGGACAGAATGATAAATAAAATAAAATAAGATTACAAGTATTGGATCATATACAAAATCCTAAACTACTAGTCTTGAATGCTTTGTCTCTGGATCAATTTGAGCTTGAAACATGCAAAGGAAATAGAAACTAGCCGGGGGGGTTAAAATGCAAGTGTCAATGACACTTGCCAATGTCCAAAACCTTGCTAGAAGCAAGATAGGCACTAGCAGACCAGAAGTTTGAGCAATGATGAGCTCAAGTTTCAATTCCAAGCGCACACACACACAGCTCACAAGCTGTTGTGCATGCTCAACAGCAAGACAACCATGGCATAGTCACCCAAAGTGCACAGGTTGTGTGTCAAGGCCAGGGAGAACCATCGGGAAGTATAAATGGACAGAACCAGCTGAAATAGTAGACCTAGTCGACCAGATAGGCATGAAACCATAGCTAGAAGTAAACAGTAGCAAGTTCATCTCCGTTCTTGCTCAAGAACACCAAAACCAACCCTAGAAATCATCCAGTCATCCAAACTAACCAACCAAAACCAGCCAGAGGCATGGGAACATGAGCAAGATCATCCAGGAGCTAGGAGGAGAAGGACAAGTGATCAAAACCATCAAGCAAAAGCTAAACAGCAACGAAATATGACCATCTAGGAGCTGGAGCAAGGTATAATTGATACCTGGAGTGGATCCAATGGATCCAATCCATCTCTTAGCATGACACAAAGCATAAGCATGAGCAGATGCTCATAAGGGGTTAACATCACTTGGTTTTGACCAAGGATTACTGGTAGAAATAGAGAAACTAGATCCAAATACCATCCAGATACTATTCTTGTGCAAACAGACAAGTATAGATGCACAAATAGCAACTAGTAGAGTAATACATAGATACTAGAAGCTACAGACACCACCTAGAAATTCCTAGCCAAATAAACCATCAGATTATGCATAGTTTCTTCACAGACAAATACAGTGACATTCATATGAATTATGATACCCTACTGTGGAAGCAAAGATGAGTTTAGCCAACAAGAAATGATCCAACAGTGAGAGCAACCCAAGCAGTAGCAAGGCTAATGTGGTCACATCAACCACAAGCCATCCAGTAAACCAAATTCATAAGTCATCATTATCCAGAAATGGATTCAGACTTTATTTATCTTCCAGTTGTCATTGGAGATATCATTTCATACAAATCCATGCATATAATCAACACTGCATAAGCACTTCATATATAAATATTAAATAATTCACCAAGGCATGAATACAAGATAATCCATCAATTGACAAGCAATAGCATCACTGAGAGGCAACCAGTAGCATGACCAATTGCATCCTAGCCATTGAATCTTCAATGTGCTATGGACAACAACAGCAGCTCACTAACACATGAGCAGCAGCTAGAGAAAGACTAAACCATGGCAGTAGCTAGGGCAAGCATACAAACCATTCAAGAATAGAACCTGTAACCTAGCCACTAGCATGCATTGATCCAAATGGACCAATTAGATCATATACAAGGAACATGAGAGCACCACTGGCATCACAAGTGTCAGCAATGCTAGCCCT
Organism: Lolium rigidum; assembly: GCF_022539505.1. NCBI lineage: Eukaryota > Viridiplantae > Streptophyta > Magnoliopsida > Poales > Poaceae > Lolium > Lolium rigidum. Next base: position 275,242,711 of record NC_061514.1, on the reverse strand, counting down.
CGTCAACGAAGAAAGGCCACCGAGTAAGCATTTGAGTAGCACATGTGCATAAACAGATAGGATAGGACTAACACAAGAACCAGTAAGCATTTGAGCAGCACCAGAGCATGAACAGGCACAATAGGCCTAGCTAAATCGACCAGTAGGAATCAAGCAAGCATCAGCATAGCACCAGTTAGCATAGATAAGAAAGAGCATGGCTGCAGTAGGCTTATGAAGGGCATCAAGGGAGCATAGCAAGCGCAACAGCAGCAACAACACAAGCATAGGATGATTCAGTAGGCAGAGCTCGAGCAGATGGAAGAGATGGAGTAGAGAGAGAGGTAGGAGGTGAAGCAGAGTTACTTGGCGATGTCCATGGCGGCACGGTGGCACAGGCCAACCACAGCGGCGCCAAACCACTGCCAGGTCGGTGCCAGCCATGCACCACCGCCGTAGGAGGCGGCGAACGCACGAGCGTGTCCAGGAGGCGCAGATCGACGGAGTTCGTCGACGAACTCGTCAACGCCTGGCACGGGCAAGCTTGCGCATGGCCAGAGAAGAGGGGAAAACCAAATCGACGTGGACAGAAGGGAGCACCATCGCGCGCTACGTCGAATGCGACCAGTGGCGAGCCCTAGGACCGCCGGAGACGGCCGAAGAGTGGCGGCGACCGTGGCGGCGACGCCATCGCCACGGGATCACCCAGGCGATTAGGGTTATGGTTCGCGAGTGAGAGAGAGAGGGGAGTGGCCGGTGGGCCGACCAACCGACCTAGGCTGGTCTTGTTCAACCAGTTGGTTTACCTGACTGGTGGGCCTAGGGGCATTTTAGTCATTTCACAAAATTAAATAACCCTTGAACTTTGTAAAATTCCAAATAATTATGAATACCTCTAAAAATTCAAGAAAAATTGGATTAAAAATTAAAAATAGTTCTTAACTAGAATAAAATAAGAAATGAAATGAACAACACAAATTAAAATTTTGAATTTTTTGAATTTAATTATGAACTTGGAATTTGAAATTTGCAATTTTCCTTTGATATAAAAATCAAGGAAAATTCCAAATGAATTTAAATATTTGTTTATCAAATATTTTCAAAATAAATATTCTGTTATTCCAAGTTTTTTTTTAAAAAGATAAATGTTTTCCAAAAAGGAAATATTATATTATTCCAAAGCCTTTCTTTTATTTATAAAAGGGAAAAACTCTATTATTTCAAATTCTTTATTTGAAATAAATATTTTCCAAAGGAAAATTCTATTAATCTTAAATCCTTTTCTTTTTAAAGAAAACCATATTTAAGGATTTAAAGGACTTATAAATTACTACCAAAGGCATAAATATTTAAATCAATCCTAAATCATCCAAATCTTAATAAATATTCCGGGGAAAGGGATTCAACATGAAATAATGCACCCATGCATGCATCATTTGGATTTTATAACATTATCCTTACCGAACAATGATGCTTCTTTACAGAACCCGAGGTCCATCCAACACATCAAACTGCATTATCTAGCAGTCACCAGTCAAGTTCACCCTTGCTCATGTCATCTTGATTATTTTCTATCAATTTACTCGCAAAAGTACTATACTTATCATTCCTGCATTGAAAATAAATGTTACTTTTCCAATTATGAATATGACTATGTGGTGGGCAATGGAACCATGGTATGTGTTAATGGTGGAGGTTCCATTGCAAGGGGCTACTCATCTAGCACTAATCACCAATGTTGTCTAGTGATTCTAGCGCCATACATATCGCGTTAACCATGAGATCTATAATGGCTCTGGGGAAGTGAGCTGTATATTTTCCCTTCTGCATATCAACGGACTTGATAGAGAATGACTGGGTGTTGTGATAACACCACAGTAGGTTGGGAAATGCTTTTAAATCCCCATCCAAGTGGATGAGAGCGCTCTACCGTCTATGATGGATTGTCCGTAGCACATCGAGTGTAAAGCCGTATGAACGGGAGATGTCTACCAGGGATGTGCGGATGGACAAAAGAGTGGCTATACAGGGTCGCGAAGAAGGCAGTGATTGGCTTGGATCTTACACCTGGCCTCACACCAAGGAAGTGTGGACGAGAACGCGTCTCGGTTGGTATCAAGAATAAGTTCTCTTATGAGAAAGTAACGCACCTATGCAGAGTGTATTAAATTGCGGCTTGTCACTCCTTGTTCCGGGAAGGGAACTACGAACGCGGCAGAAAAGGAACTTCGTGAAGTTCTGGTCAACCTGTGAAGACTGGCGGGCATAGTTTTCAAAGTAAAATAAACCTTTTTAAGAAATATTTTCGAAACATGCATTGACCGGAGATTTTCTGATCAATGGTCATAGCTAGTGCATCAAACACCTTTTCTATTTTGAACTTGCTGAGTACCTCTGTATTCACTTTCTTTCGACACCCTTGCTAGACTGTGACAATGAAGTGGATGCCAACGACGGAGCACCAGAAGGAGACTATGAGCTGGTCTACGACGAGCCTGATTTGTCAGGGGGAGTGGAAGGTGTGGACTACGGAATAGTCTACGGAGCTGACAACACCGAGGCGGAGGAGTAGAGTCTTACCTTAGACATCTTAGAGCCGAGTAGCGTAGTTGCTTACCTAAATAAGTTGTTGAGCTCAGTATGATCTTTAAGTTGAGTTGTAAGAGTATTTCAGTAGTACCTTAGGGTGTTCTCATAGGACCTATGAGAAACCAACTTGTTAAGACCATGTTTGTAATATAATCTAGAGTGTTATGACCTGCAATATTTCTGTTGTACCACTCTGAGGGATGTGATATTTGTGAAGAAGTTCCTTCATGAAGATCATATCAACGACTTGTATACTACAACATGCAGTGGTATGCTGGGTCACCGCAAAGGAGAAGGTCTGAGAAGGGTACCCCGGCTGGGAAATAAGGGGGGCGTGGGCAGGGCACTAGCGTAGTGCGGCATGGAAACGGCGGGAGGCGCACGAGGATGATGGCGCCGGCTGGCGGCGCGAGCGGGCAGAGTCAAGGGCGTGGCTGTCGCTCGAGAAAGAAGGCGGATTAAGGAAAATGAAAAATAGTCAAGAGAAATAGAGGACGGTATTATTAGTTAGGAATGCATAATTAATCCTAATTTCTTGGCTTTGTGCGTGATTTATTTTAGATCTTACCATTTTGTGCATGGAACTTGGGCGGTGGCACTAAGGAGTAATTGTTTCAAGTTGAGATCGAGATGTATGGACAAGATCCACCGATGAAAGATTAGACGGTCTAGATGCTCCTAATCTCCTTCATCAAATGCGTTGTACGACCTACTACCAACTCCAATATAATAGTAGAGACAATCTCAAATGATAATTGAATAGCAAGGGTGTTGATGTCGGCCCCGCTAAGAAGACAATAGCGACACCTCCAAATCATGGCCAACAAACCCTCTTATTTGCCATCAACGTTGCTGCCTACCGTACCATCAGCTAGGCCTTGTTTCCAAAGTGAGCCATCGGTTTTCTCTAGGTCACTTGGTGGTGCATCTCAAGCATCTCTAGTTGTGCAGTGCCATCCGCACAGGTCAGCGTGACCACCGCTACGTCTAAGAGCATTGCAATGTGTGATAAGACCGTCTTATCTTAAAGCTGCCACGTAATCTAGATATAGCAATTAAATACGATGTACACTAGGTTATTTTTAGTCTTATCTTTAGTAACGAGCCATCCTAAATATGTGCTGAGAGATATTGGGCTAAGAAATCATCTCTTAACTAAGAGAAGGCAACGTCTTTTTTCATCTTTCTCTTTGCCCCACTTTAGTGTTTATCCTACGCGATACTACTAAGATATCACAATTATACAAGCCCTAAGGCCTATGTAACCCTGATGCGGTAGGCTGGATTGCGGATCGGACCTATCAAGCACACAAAGTTTTGACAGCACCAAACACACAAATCTGGGCCTTGTCTATGTGTGACAACACACAGGAGGGACACCCATCCATCCGGTTGTGCACTGAACTATACACTCGGGCACACGACGGAACAAGTAAGGTGAGGAGGTACCAAAACTGAAAATGAAAACGATCCCAACCGGACTCAAACTAAGAGCATCTCCACCGGCGTCCCCGATAGCAGCCCCGATAGCATTTTGGGGGCCAGCAGCGAAAATGGTCTCGCACCGGTGCGCCCCAAACGGCGCCGGCCAGTTTTGGAGCCCAATACAATCGCCGGCAACCCCGTGCCGGTCCCTTCGCCAAGGGCACGAATCGGGCGCGCCGGCACCTCGCGGCACATCTGAAATTGAGTGTGGGCTCCACATGGCAGCCAGACACACCGATTTTCCACCTCCTACACACGCCCGAGCCGACTCTCACCCCTCTAGATTGCCACCGTCGCCGCCGCGGCCCCCCTGCTTGCAATAGACACCGCCAACTGTCTAGAAACCGCCATGTCGTCCATCGACACGGCCGCCACCCCTCGACCGGCGGCCGCTGTTTCGCCCGGAACAGAGCTCGCCGCCACCATGATAGTATCGCCCCGCCCGCAAGGTCTTCGTCCGATTGCCGCGATGGACAGCGACGACGAGATGATGATGCAGTTGTTCACGGAGGAGCAGAACGCTCAAGCTGTTCGGCGGCAACAGCAGCAGCTGATTCTGACGAACATGTTGCGCGTTCGCCATCCTTTCTTCGTTGTGTCTCGGCGCGGCGGCTCAAAACCAGGCAAGAGGAGGAACATCAACCGGCATGGTGAAGCCGGCGCAATGCTGCTTGACGCCGACTACTTCAACGACGACGCGACTCATTTGCCGAAGGAATTTTGGCGCTGGTTTAGGATGAACAAGGAGCTGTTCTTAAAGATTGTCCACGGCGTCAGGGAGTACGACAAGTACTTCTTGGCCAAGAAAGATTGCACAGGTTTGTGGGGCTTCACCTCAATTCAGAAGTGCACTGCTGCAATGCGATGTCTTGCATACGAAGCTTCTCCAGATACAGCCAATGACTACCTATGGATGGCAGAGTCGACATGTACAGAGACTCTCTACAGGTTCTGCCGAGCCGTCATAGCGGTGTTTGCTAAAGACTATTTGAGAGCACCAAGAGAAGATGATACAGCTCGGATCCTGCAAAAGAATGCAGCAAGAGGGTTTCCTGGGATGCTCGGAAGCATTGACTGTATGCATTGGGGCTGGAAGAATTGCCCTTTTACTTGGCAGGGGATCTAAGAGGGGCATACTGGTGAGTGCAGTGTCATTCTTGAGGCTGTGGCAGACCATGAGCTTTGGATTTGGCATGAATTTTTTGGCATGGCATGAACAAACAATGATATCAACGTGCTGCAGCGCTCTCCGGTGTTTGCCAGGCTGGCTGAGGGACAAGCTCCTGCCGTGAACTTTGAGGTAAACGGCCACGCATACAACAAGGGGTACTATCTAGCTGATTGTATCTACCCGACGTATGCTACATTTGTGAATACAATTCCCTCTCCATCAAACGAGATGGAAGCCTATTTTGCAACATGCCAGGAAGCAGCGCGCAAGGATGTTGAGTGTGCCATTGTCAGGTACCCTGCTCTCACTTGGGCTGAGGCACAGATGTGAGAGGTGATGAACGCCTATGTGATCCTCCACAACATGATCATGGAGAGCGAGCGCGACGCACATGTGCAGGATGATCATCCATTTGATTATCAAGGGCCACTAGCTGAGGTAGAGCATGTACCCCCAAGAATTTGCTGCTTTTCTCATATGCACAATGAAATTCGAGATGCAGGTGTCCATGCACAGCTGAAGGCGAATCTAGTTGCGCATTTGTGGGCGAGGAGAGGAGCAGCCAACAATGCATGATTTTATTTCTATTTATTTGCCTCTATGAATAATTTAAGTACTTTTTATTTGTTGGATTGTATGAATATTGAAGTACTTTTTATTTGATTGATTGTATGAATAATTTAATTATATTTGTTTGATCGATTGTATGAATAATTTAAATCTATTTGTGTGATTGTATGAACAAAATATGATTGATATGTTGTTTCAAAATATTGTAAAAAAAAAAAATTTGGGGGCCACCGTTTGGGAGGCGTAGGTGTGGGAGCAGCCTCCCCAAATGGAGGATGCACTACCGGCGCCCCCAAACGGAGGTGCCGACGCCCCTGCCGGCGCCTATTTGGGGACTGCCGGTGGAGATGCTCTAAGGATGGCAATGGATAGGGTATGTGCAGGGTAAACCAATATCATACTCATACATGTATAGAGAATGGGTACAATGTCCATATCCGTACCCATGTGTATAAAACTTTATCCATACCCATACCCATTGGATACCCGGTGGGTAGGTTAAATTGTACACAAGTTACTCATAATTTTACATTTATTGATAAAAAATTGTCTCAACTCAATAACACATATTTAAGTACATAACAAGTAAAAAAAATAAAAAAAATAAACACATTCACATATTCTAACTCATAAGCCAAAAAAAAGTAGATGTGTCACATGAGAAATTGACAATAAATAGGTAGGGTATAAGTAAACTTGCGGATATGAGGCTATATCCATGATATACTCATAACTTAAGAGCATCCCCAGCCGTTGGGGCTCCCCAGGCCGAAATCCGGCGCTAAATAGCGTCGGATGGATGTAATTTTTGGCTTGGGGAGGCCCATTTTCCCTGCGGCGAGCCCAGGATGGATGAAAGTTTTTGATGAAATACGGCGAATTCAGACAAAATTGGGCAAAACTCGTTCAAACATAAGCGAAATTCAATGATATTTAACATATATAGGCGAGTTCATACATAAATAGGCCGAATTCGTACATATATTTGAATTCGGCGATGTGATAACTTAAACTTAAACTAAAACCAGCCTTCTACATGCCGAAATGGCGGTAGAAGGCCGTGTAGTCTGCGCCGTCGTCGTCGTCGCTCGAGCTTGCGGCGTCCTGGGGCGGCGTCGCCTCGTACCAGCGGCTCGTACCCTGGCCAGCATCGCCGGCGCGTGGCCGCGTCGGCCGGTAGATGTCGTCATCGTTGCTCTCCTCGAGCTTGATCACCTCGACGGTCCTCGGCGCGACGTTCCTTCCCGCGGCTGGTGCGGCGGTGCGGACGGCGAGTTGCCGCGCGGCGGCCAGGTCCAGTAGCCATCGCTGCTGCTCCGCCTCCTCGCGCTCCCAGTCCCGCCTGGACCACTCTAGCGCGGCGTCGATGGGGAGGCTATTGTCGGCGGGCACCAGGTCCTGCAGCGACCTGGCGATCGCCTCCTCCACCACAGCGTCCTCCGCGCGCTTGGCCTCCTCCTCGGCGAGCTGGTTGGCGGCGGCAGCGGCGGCCTCCTTCTTTGACGACTTCCTCTTCCGCCCGCGCTGCGGAGAGGAGGGTTGGTCGCGGATGACGAGGGCGCCGCTCCTGCGGCCTCTTGTCGGCGGTGGAGACGCCGACTCCTTCTTGATGAAGGTCGAGGGCGCAGATCCGCTGGACCTCGACGCGGAGCTCGACCCGGACGAGGAGGAGGACGGCGTCATCCTCCTCGGCGTCCAGGAACTACCATGTCGGCGTGACATGGTAGCCACCTCCAGCGGCGGCATCCCTAGAGGGGGGTAGTTCCCACCCTCGAGGGTGCGGTTAGGTGCGCTCCACCACCGGAGGCGGCCGGCGGCGTTGGTCCTAGCGGGAGTAGGAGGGGGCCGTCGTAAGCGGCGATCTCGCGCTCGTACCAACGCCGGAAAAAGTCGGTCCACGCCTTGTAGTTGTCGGGGAAGATGCGTGGCTCCGCGCGCTGCTCGTCACTGAGAGTGACGAGCACCGCGTCGATTTCCGCCTCGAGGGCGACCTGACCCATCGGCGGCGGCGGGATCGGGACGCCACCCACGCTGAGGCTCCATCCTCCCAGCGCCCTGAAGTCCGGCGGCGCCAGGTAGCCTGCCATGTGGAGGAGCCGCCCCTCCCATTGGTGCAGAGAGCGGCGGCCGAAGCCATTGTTGGTCGCGCCGTCGTTCGCCATTGCTTGATCGCCGCTAGTTCGCTCGAGATCGGGGAAGATTTGGGGAAGGTGAGAGCATGGAGCGAGGTGAATGCGGGGCAGACGCGGTAGTTCGGTGATAAATAGAGGTAGACGCATGATGTCTACGCAAGCTTCTATTCCTGTAGACAGTGTTGGGCCTCCAAGAGCAGAGGTTTGTAGAACAGCAGCAAGTTTCCCTTAAGTGAATCACCCAAGGTTTATCGAACTCAGGGAGGTAGAGGTCAAAGATATCCCTCTCAAGCAACCCTGCAATTACGATACAAGAAGTCTCTTGTGTCCCCAACACACCTAATACACTTGTCAGATGTATAGGTGCACTAGTTCGGCGAAGAGATAGTGAAATACAAGTATAATGGATGATTGTAAGTAGTAATTGCAATCTGAAATAAGATGGCAACAAGCAAACATGTAACAGAACTTGTTGGAAACGGTGTTTCAATGCTTAGAAACAAGGCCTAGGGATCATACTTTCACTAGTGGACACTCTCAACATTGATCACATAACTGAATAAATAAATGCTACTTTCTACACTCTCTTGTTGGATAACAAACACCATTCATTGTGTAGGGCTACAAAAGCACACCTCAAGCCGGAGTAAACAAGCTCCACAACATCCGGAGTTCATATTAGAGTAACCTCTAGAGTGCATAATAGACCGTTGCAATTTAGACCGAGTACTAACATAGCATACACACTGTCAAAAATAGCTATGAAAGGGGGAATAGATCGCATCAATACTATCATAGTAATAGTTAACTTCATAATCTACAAGAGATTACAATCATAACCTACGCCAAGTACTACATGATGCACACACTTGTCAACATTACATCATGGAGGAGGAATAGACTACTTTAATAACATCACTAGAGTAGCACATAGATTAATAGTGATACAAAGCTCATGATCACATAAAGATCACACCATGGGAGAGAGAGATGAACCACATAGGTACCGGTAGAGCCCTTAGCCTCGGGGGAGAACTACTCCCTCCTCATCATGGGAGACAGCAACGGCGATGAAGATGGCGGTGATGTCGATGGAGATGACTCCGGGGGCAATTCCCCGTCCCGGCGGCGTGCCGGAACAGAGACTTCTGTCCCCCGAAATAGAGTTTCGCGATGGCGGCGGCGTCCCTGGAGTCTTTCTGGAGTTTCGTCAATTGTTGTCGGGTTTTTAGGTCACGAGGGATAATATAGGCGAAGAGGCGGCGCGAGGGGGTGCCTTGGGGGCCCACCCCATAGGGCGGCGCGCCCCCCCTCTAGGCCGCGCCAGCCTATGGTTTAGAGGGCCTGGGCCTCCTCTCCGACTCCCCTTCGGTGTTCTGGTCCTTCTCGGTGAAATAGGATGTTTGGCTTTTGTTTTGATGAATTCCGAGAATATTGCCCGAACAGCCTTTCTGGAACCAAAAACAGCAGAAAACGGAAGCCGGCACTTCGGCATCTTGTTAATAGGTTAGTTCCGGAAAATGCATAAAATCATTATAAAGTGTGAGCAAAACATGTAGGTATTGTCATAAAACTAGCATGGAACATCAGAAATTATAGATACGGTGGAGACGTATCAAGCATCCCCAAGCTTAGTTCCTACTCGCACTCGAGTAGGTAAACGATAACAAGGATAATTTCTGAAGTGACATGCTACTATCATAATCTTGATCAATACTATTGTAAAGCATATGAGATGAATGAAGTGATTCAAAGCAATGGTAAAGACAATGACTAAACAACTGAATCATATAGCAAAGACTTTTCATGAATAGTACTTTCAAGACAAGCATCAATAAGACTTGCATAGGAGTTAACTCATAAAGCAATAAAGAAGAAACACAAAGGAAGATATAAGTTTCAGCATATGCTTTCAACTTCAACATGTATATCTCATGGATAATTGTCAACACAAAGTAATATGATGAGTGCAAATAAGCAAGTATGTAGGAATCAATGCACACAGTTGACACAAGTGTTTGCTTCTAAGATAGAAGGAAGTAGGTAAACTGACTCAACATAAAGTAAAAGAAAGGCCCTTCGCAGAGGGAAGCATGGATTACTATTTTTGTGCTAGAGCTTTTTATTTTGAAAACATAGAAACAATTTTGTCAACGGTAGTAATAATTCATATGTGTTATGCATACGACATCCTATAAGTTGCAAGCCTCGTGCATAGAATACCAATAGTGCTCGCACCTTGTCCTAATTAGCTTGGATTTCCATGGATTATCATTGCATAACATATGTTTCAACCAAGTGTCACAAAGGGGTACCTCTATGCCGCATGTACAAAGGTCCAAGGAGATAGATCGCATTTGATTTCTCGTTTTTGATAGATCTCAACTAAGGACATCCACACTCGGGACAACATAGAAAACGAGATAATGGACTCCTCTTTAATGCATAAGCATTCAACAACGAGATAATATTCTCATAAGAGATTGAGGATTAATGTCCAAACTGAAACTTCCACCTTGATACATGGCTTTAGTTAGCGGCCCAATGTTCTTCTCTAACAATATGCATACTCAAACCATTTGATCATGATAAATCACCCTTACTTCAGACAAGACGAACATGCATAGAAAGTCACATGATATTCAACAAAGGTGTAATAGTTGATGGCGTACCCAGAAACATGGTTACCGCTCAACAAGCAACTTATAAGAAATAAGATACATAAGATACATATTCTTTACCACAATAGTTTTTAAGCTACTTTCCCATGAGCTATGTATTGCAAAGACAAGGAATGAAATTTTTTAAAGGTAGCACGCAAGAAATTTACTTGGAATGGTAGAAAAATACCACATAGTAGGTAGTTATGGTGGACACAAATGGCATAGGTTTTGGCTCAAGGTTTTGGATGCACGAGAAGCATTCCCTCTCAGTACAAGGCTTTGGCTAGCAAGGTTGTTTGAAGCAAACACAAGTATGAACCGGTACAGACAAAACTTACATAAGAACATATTGCAAGCATTATAAGACTCTACACTTGTCTTCCTTGTTGTTCAAACACTTCACCGAGAAAATATCTAGACTTTTAGAGAGACCAATCATGCAAACCAAATTTCAACAAGCTCTATGGTAATTCTCCACTAATAGGTGCAAAGTACATGATGCAAGAGCTTAAACATGATCTATTTGAGCAAAACAATTGCCAAGTATCAAATTATTCAAGACAATATGAAGCATTTTCTGTTTCCAACCAAATAGCAATAAATGCAGCAGACTTTCAACTTTTGCCATGAACATTAAAAGTAAAACGAAGAACACAAGTGTTCATATGAAAAAGCGGAGCGTGTCTCTCTCCCACACAAGCATGGATTTATTCAGAGAATGAAAATAACAAAACGAAAATAAAAGCACACAGACGCTCCAAGTAAAGCACATAAGATGTGACGGAATAAAAATATAGTTTCACTAGAGGTGACCTGATAAGTTGTTGATGAAGAAGGGGATGCTTTGGGCATCCCCAAGCTTAGATGCTTGAGTCTTCTTGAAATATGCAGGGATGAACCACGGGGGCATCCCTAAGCTTAGACTCTTCACTCTTCTTGATCATATTGTATCATCCTCCTCTCTTGACCCTTGAAAACTTCCTCCACACCAAACTCAAAACAAACTCATTAGAGGGTTAGTGCATAATCAAAAATTCACATATTCGAGAGGTGACACAATCATTCTTAACACTTCGGAAATTGCTCAAAGCTACTGAAAGTTAATGGAACAAAGAAATCCATTCAACATAGCAAAAGAGGCAATGTGAAATAAAAGGCAGAATCTGTCAAAACGAGAACGGTCCGTAAAGACGAATTTTTAGAGGCACTTGACATGCTCGGATGAAGAAGCTCAAATTGAATGAAAATTGCGTACATATCCGAGGATCACTCGTGAATTTTCGCTGATTTTTCTGAGTTACCTACGGAGAGACCTACTCAAATTCGTGACAGCAAGAAATCGTTTTCTACGCGAGTAATCCAAATCTAGTATCAACCTTACTATCAAAGACTTTACTTGGCAGAATGATGCAATAAAATAAAGATAAGGAGAGGTTGCTACAGTAGTAACAACTTCCAAGACACAACAAAACAGTAGCAAAATAAAAACATGGGTTATCTCCCAAGAAGTGCTTTCTTTATAGCCATTAAGATAGGCTCAGTAATTTTAATGATGCTCACATAAGGATGAGAGTTGAAGCAAAGAGAGCATCAAAAAGCAAGTGTGAAACAAATTTAAGCCTAACCCGCTTCCTATGCATTGGAATCTTGTACACAAATAAATTCATGAGGAGCCAAGTGACAAGCATAGGAAGATAAAACACGAGTAACTTCAAAATTTTCAGCATGTAGAGAGGTGTTTTAGTACCATGAAAATTTCTACAACCATATTTTCCTCTCTCATAATAATTTCCAATAGCATCATGAAAAAACTCAACAATATAACTATCACATAAAGCATTCTTATTCACATGCATAAAAGTATCATTACGCTTCACATAAGCATAATCAATTTTATTAGTAATAGTGGGAGTAGAACTATCACAACCATCATTGTAATCATCATAAATTGCAGGCATGGTATAATCATAATAGACTTTATCCTCCATAGTAGGCGGCACCAAAATACCACTATCATTATAATCATCATAAATGGGAGGCAAAGTATCATCAAAGAAAATTTTCTCCTCAAAACTTGGGGGACTAAAAATATCACAACCAGACTTCCCCAAGCTTAAATTCTTCCATAGCATTAGCAATAATAGTGTTCAAAGAGTTCATGCTAATAACATTGCTACAACTATTTTGCAAACAAAGTTCCATGGGTTTTTTAATTCTCTCTTCAAACACATCATGTCCTAATTCAATATAAAGTTCATAAAGATCTCGAATTTTTTTGTTGTTTTCCATTAAGCCTAACTAGTGAAAATAAAAACAAGAAACAAAAAGATGCAATTGCGAGGATCTAAAGGAAATAGCTTCGAGCACTCACACACCGGCAACAGTGCTAGGAAATAGCTTAGTAGTCGGAGGATGTGAATACCTTTTACCTTACCTCCCCGGCAACGGCGCCAGAAAATAGCTTGATGTCTACGCACGCTTCTATTCCTGTAGAGGTTTGTAGAACAGCAGCAAGTTTCCCTTAAGTGAACCACCCAAGGTTTATCGAACTCAGGGAGGTAGAGGTCAAAGATACCCCTCTCAAGCAACCCTGCAATTACGATACAAGAAGTCTCTTGTGACCCCAACACACCTAATACACTTGTCAGATGTATAGGTGCACTAGTTCGGCGAAGAGATAGTAAAAAACAAGTATAATGGATGATTGTAAGTAGTAATTGCAATCTGAAATAAAGATGGCAGCAAGCAAACATGTAACAGAACTTGTTGGAAATGGTGTTTCAATGCTTAGAAACAAGGCCTAGGGATCATACTTTCACTAGTGGACACTCTCAACATTGATCACATAACTTAATAAATAAATGCTACTTTCTACACTCTCTTGTTGGATAACAAACACCATTCATTGTGTAGGGCTACAAAAGCACACCTCAAGCCGGAGTAAACAAGCTCCACAACATCCGGAGTTCATATTAGAGTAACCTCTAGAGTGCATAATAGACCGTTGCAATTTAGACCGAGCACTAACATAGCATACACACTGTCAACAATAGCTATGAAAGGGAGAATAGATCGCATCAATACTATCATAGTAATAGTTAACTTCATAATCTACAAGAGATTACAATCATAACCTACGCCAAGTACTACATGATGCACACACTGTCAACATTACATCATGGAGGAGGAATAGACTACTTTAATAACATCACTAGAGTAGCACATAGATTAATAGTGATACAAAGCTCATGACCATATAAAGATCACACCATGGGAGAGAGAGATGAACCACATAGCTACCGGTAGAGCCCTCAGCCTCGGGGGAGAACTACTCCCTCCTCAACATGGGAGACAGCAACGGCGATGAAGATGGCGGTGATGTCGATGGAGATGACTCCGGGGGCAATTCCCCGTCCCGGCAGCGTGCCGGAACGGAGACTCTCGTCCCCGAAACGGAGTTTCGCGATGGCGGCGACGTCCCTGGAGTCTTTCTGGAGTTTCGTCAATTGTTGTCGGGTTTTTAGGTCACGAGGGATAATATAGGCGAAGAGGCGGCGCGAGGGGGTGCCTGGGGGGGCCCACCCCATAGGGCGGCGCGCCCCCCCTCTAGGCCGCGCCAGCCTATGGTTTGGAGGGCCTGGGCCTCCTCTCCGACTCCCCTTCGGTGTTCTGGTCCTTCTCGGTGAAATAGGATGTTTGGCTTTTGTTTCGTTGAATTCGAGAATATTGCCCGAACAGCCTTTACGGAACCAAAAACAGCGAGAAAACGAGGAACTGGCACTTCGGCATCTTGTTAATAGGTTAGTTCCGGAAAATGCATAAAATCATTATAAAGTGTGAGCAAAACATGTAGGTATTGTCATAAAACTAGCATGGAACATCAGAAATTATAGATACGTTGGAGACGTATCAACGCGCGTGAAACCAAGGCGACGACATTAACTTGCCGCGTGGAAGCTACGCGTCCGACGAAGACTGACCGGCGGCAGGCTTTTACAGCGCGCGGAAGACGATGCGATGAGGATGATGATCGGTCTCTCTTGCCGACAAGTTGGGGCCACCAGACGCGTGGGAAGTTTCCTCGGTGTTTCCCGCGCTTTTCTCTCGTCCGGAGTCCCCGAGCGCTCCCCGGGGGGGTGGCATGGGCTCTCCGGACGAATGAAAGGCCTAATCCGGACGAAAACGAGGAATCGGGGGCGCGACTAGGCCGTTTCGTCCATCCGGATGACAAAACGACGTCCTGGGGGCCTCGTCGGGGAGACGGCTGGAGATGCTCTAAGGTTAGGATATGGGTACCCATGTGGTTACGGATACCCCTTTGGATAGAATTGCCATCCTTAGAGCATCTCCAGTCGTGTCTCCCAAAGTGTCCCCCAAACCGCGCCGGATTTAGCGTTTGGGGGACGTGTTTCGTTCGTGCCGCGTTTGGGACGTCGCTCCCCAGCCGCGTCCCCCAAACAAAAATTCGGAAATTTTAATTAAGCGAGATTCGATTAGATTCATCCAAATTTGGCATATATTACATAGATTCGAACGAAATTTGACTAAATTTAAACTAAACCTAATCTAGAAGTACTTGCGGCGGCCAGAGGCGTCGTAGTACTGGTGGAAGTTGTACATGTTGTCGGTGATGACCTCCTGCTTGACGCGCTCGTCGGGCTCGTCGACGGGCTCGTCCTTCACCAGGCCGCTTGGCCCTGCCTCGCCGTCGTCGGTGAGGTCCATGAGCGGCTTGCCGGAGTCGCGGATGGACATGGCGATCGCCGTCTCGACGTCGCCCCTCCAGGCGTCCTTGTCATTGAGCGACACCAAGAACGCCGCTCGTAGCCCTGGTGATAGGGCAAATGTGTCCGATCTTTCGATGATATGAAGATATATCGATTTGTTGGTGGAGTTCGTGCTTGACGATCCGACTACACGTGCAAAGCTCGTGCGCCAATGCAATCGCTAGGACAATCTCCGGGAGTTACTGATCTTGCGGATGCACGAGCAGCCTGACCAGCGAGGGTCTTAATTCCTACCTGAAATCGAGAACAAGTAAGAACTAATGATGCAATCAGAATATTGCGGATGAAAGATGAAAACTTTATTGAAAAAGGTGGGATTCCGAATAGTCGGTCTTGTTACGGGTGTTGGCCTCAAAAGAAGTACACGAGAGTTGCAGCAATGGCTAACTTTTAGTCTAATCAAAATCCGAGTCTAAACGTGACGGCTATAGGGGTATTTAAAGGAGGAAAAGGTGGGGTTTCGGCCAGCCATACGTACGGTGGCCGAACCAAACCCTAGAAGGCCTTTCCCCCTTCAATACGGACTCTAAAAAGTGGCTGACTTAATTCCTACGAAAATGACATGGGCCTGGCCCAAAACTAAAGGTGACGCAGCACCATATTATGCTATGGACGAAATTATGAAGTGTGAAACTCTATATTTCGTCCATGTCTTCATCTCTTCTTATGGTGGCTTCAAAGTTCTGAAATCTCCACTTGTGGCGTCATCTTCAATCCTCAAATACTTGTTGCCATCTCCTCCATGCGTGATCATGCTCCAATGCTTGTCCTCCTCATCCATGCTAGGTTCATCATTCCTAAGAGTAACAAACAAATCTGATTTAGGAAGCATCATATTCTCATGTATGTGAGGAATAGTTCCAAGAAACGAAAGTAGCTGATAGTTAAGTTGTTTGGCACGAGCTCGAGTGATTGGTCCTTGTATTTGTGTGGCTGTAGGTACAGCGGTTGTATCAATAGATGGGATGTCCTCATCATGCCCCCTTCTTGAATTGAAGTCGTCCTCGACGAAAGCTCCTCTTCTTCACCAAAGTAAGGCTTCAAATCTGCAATGTTAAATGTAGGACTAACCGGACCCAATTCTGCAGGAAGCTCAAGTTTATATGCATTATCATTTATTTTCTCTAACACCTTAAAAGGAACAGCAACGCTTGGCATTAGTTTAGACTTGCGCAATTCAGGAAAACGATCTTTGCGCAAATGCAACCAAACAAGATCACCAACATTAAACACAACATGCTTTCTTCCTCTATCCCCAGCAATTTTATACTTAGCATTCATGCGTACTATGTTGTCTTTATTAGTCTCATGCAATTGTAATATCAATTCAGCACGTTGTATAGCATCCAAATTATTTTGCACCGAAGATGGTAAAGGCAATAAGTCAATAGGTGCATGTGGAACAAAACCATACACAATCTCAAATGGGCACATATTAGTGGTAGAATGCAGCGAACGATTGTAAGCAAATTCAACATGAGGTAACATTCTTCCCACAATTTTAAGTTCTTTTTCAAAACAGCCCGCAACATAGTAGACAATGTTCTATTTACTACTTCAGTTTGTCAATCAGTTTGGGGATGACATGTAGTACTAAACAGCAATTTAGTCCCCAACTTAGTCCATAAACATCTCCAAAAGTGGCTAAGGAACTAGAAACAATAGTTATTGGCACACCATGTGAACGAACAATTTCTCGGAAGAACAAATCAGCAACATGTGTAGCATCATCAGTCTTGTGACATGGAATAAAGTGTGCCATCTTAGAAAACCAATCCACAATAACAAAGATACTATCCCTCCCCTTCTGTGTTCGAGGCAAACCCAAAACGAAATCCATAGAAATATCCTCCCAAGGTACACTAGGAACAGGAAGAAGACATATATAAACCATGTGGGTTAAGTCGAGACTTAGCTTTTTGACATGTAGTGCAGCGTGCCACAAATCTCTCAACATATCGACGCATACGTGGCCAAAAGAAGTGTGCAGCAAGTACATCCTCTGTCTTCTTCACACCAAAGTGTCCCATCAAGCCGCCTAAATACGTCTCCTGCAACAACAAAAGACGAACGGAACTATCTGGGATGCATAGCTTGTTAGCACGGAACACAAATCCATCATAGAGGACGAATTTGTTCCATGTTCTACCATCTTTTACAATTCAGCAACACATCTTTAAAATCAGCATCATGCAAGTATTGTTCCTTTATGGTTTCTAATCCAAAAATCTTGAAGTCAAGTTGAGATAGCATAGTATAACGGCGCGACAAAGCATCAGCAATAACATTATCTTTACCCTTTTTATGTTTGATAACATAAGGAAAAGATTCAATAAACTCAACCCACTTTACATGGCAGTGATTCAACTTAGCTTGACTACGAATATGCTTCAAAGATTCATGATCAGAATGGATAAAAAATTCTTTAGGCCATAAATAATGTTGCCAAGTTTCTAATGTCCGAACCAGCGCATATAATTCTTTATCATAAGTAGAATAGTTCAGACTAGGCCCACTCAATTTCTCACTAAAATAGGCAACATGTTTGCCCTCTTGTAATAACACACCTCCCAAACCAATTCCACTAGCATCACATTCAAACTCAAAAGTCTTATTGAAACCAGAAGTTGGAGTAATGGAGCATGTGTTAACTTATCTTTCAATATCACGGAGGCCTCTTATTGTGCATCGCCCCACACAAATGGCACATCCTTCTTTGTAAGCTCATTCAGCGGCGCAGCAATGTTTCGTTGCCTATTCGACGGTACTCCAGAGGAGGGATCCTCATGGAGGGGAGAAGAAGTAGGGGCCATAGGGCGGAGAGTCCTCGGGACGGTGGTACGCGATTTACCCAGCTTCGGAACACCTGCTCGAAGACAGGGCCTACTGCTGCTTGTCTGGAATTATCTGGGCGCTTTCGCGTTGTTACAATGAGTTGTGGTTGTCTCGCTTCTAGCTCGAGATCTCTCCTCAGGGCTCCCGGGACCCGGCTTATATAGGCGCCCGAATCTAGGGTTTCTACGGAGAGTCCTACCCGGAATACAAGTTGCCTAACTACGGTACCATATCTTGCCATGTACGTCTGATACGTCCAATTTGCATCACTATTTTATATCATAATTTGCTGTTATTCATTGATATATTTCATATTGGGACACAATACTTATGTTATTTCATATATTTTGCATGTTTCATGATTATTTGGAGATTGAGTACCGGAGCCAGGATTCGCTGGAAAA
>NC_061514.1:275211317-275223996 GCF_022539505.1 Lolium rigidum | reverse complement strand
GTGATCTTCAGATATGTACGCAAATTTCATTAAATTTGGGCATTTTGATTTGAGCAAGTCTGGTGCCTCAATAAAATCCATCTTTACGGACTGTTCTGTTTTGACAGATTCTGCCTTTTATTTCGCATTGCCTCTTTTGCTATGTTGGATGAATTTCTTTGATCCATTAATGTCCAGTAGCTTTATGCAATGTCCAGAAGTGTAAAGAATGATTGTGTCACCTCTGAACATGTTAATTTTTATCGTCCACTAACCCTCTAATGAGTTGTTTCGAGTTTGGTGTGGAGGAAGTTTTCAAGGATCAAGAGAGGAGTATGATGCAATATGATCAAGGAGAGTGAAAGCTCTAAGCTTGGGGATGCCCCAGTGGTTCACCCCTGCATATTCTAAGAAGACTCAAGCGTCTAAGCTTGGGGATGCCCAAGGCATCCCCTTCTTCATCGACAACATTTTCAGGTTCCTCCCCTGAAACTATATTTTTATTCCATCACATCTTATGTGCTTTGCTTGGAGCGTCGGTTTGTTTTTGTTTTTGTTTTGTTTGAATAAAATGGATCCTAGCATTCACTGTGTGGGAGAGAGACACGCTCCACTGTTGCATATGGACAAATATGTCCTTAGGCTTTACTCATAGTATTCATGGCGAAGGTTGAATCTTGTTCGTTAAATTGTTATATGGTTGGAATCGGGAAATGCTACATGTAGTAATTCTAAAATGTCTTGAATAATTTGATACTTGGCAATTGTTGTGCTCATGTTTAAGCTCTTGCATCATATACTTTGCACCCATTAATGAAGAAACACATAGAGCTTGCTAATTTGGTTTGCATATTTGGTCTCTCTAAAGTCTAGATAATATCTAGTATTGAGTTTTGAACAACAAGGAAGACGGTGTAGAGTCTTATAATGTTTACAATATGTCTTTTATGTGAGTTTTGCTGCACCGTTCATCCTTGTGTTTGTTTCAAAATAACCTTGCTAGCCTAAACCTTGTATCGAGAGGAAATACTTCTCATGCATCCAAAATCCTTGAGCCAACCACTATGCCATTTGTGTCCACCATACCTACCTACTACATGG
Organism: Lolium rigidum; assembly: GCF_022539505.1. Taxonomy (NCBI): domain Eukaryota; kingdom Viridiplantae; phylum Streptophyta; class Magnoliopsida; order Poales; family Poaceae; genus Lolium; species Lolium rigidum. Next base: position 275,222,916 of record NC_061514.1, on the reverse strand, counting down.
TATTTCTCCGCCATTCCAAAGTAAATTGCTTGAGTGCTACCTTTAAAATTCCATCATTCGCCTTTACAATATAAAGCTCATGGGACAAAATAGCCTAAAAACTATTGTGGTATTGAATATGTACTTATGCACGTTATCTCTTATTAAGTTGCTTGTTGTGCGATAACCATATTTCTGGGGACGCCATCAACTATTCTTTGTTGAATATCATGTGAGTTGCTATGCATGTCCATCTTGTCTGAAGTAAGAGAGATCTACCACCTTAATGGTTGGAGCATACATATTGTTAGAGAAGAACATTGGGCCGCTAACTAAAGCCATGAATCATGGTGGAAGTTTCAGTTTTGGACATATATCCTCGATCTTATATGAGAACACTAATTGTTGCCACATGCTTATGCATTAAAGAGGAGTCCATTATCTGTTGTCCATGTTGTCCCGGTATGGATGTCTAAGTTGAGAATAATCAAAAGCGAGAAATCCAAAATGCGAGCTTTCTCCTTAGACCTTTGTACAGGCGGCATGGAGGTACCCCATTGTGACACTTGGTTAAAACATGTGTATTGCGATGATCCGGTAGTCCAAGCTAATTAGGACAAGGTGCGGGCACTATTAGTATACTATGCATGAGGCTTGCAACTTGTAAGATATAATTTACATAACTCATATGCTTTATTACTACCGTTGACAAAATTGTTTCGTGTTTTCAAAATAAAAGCTCTAGCACAAATATAGCAATCGATGCTTTCCTCTTTGAAGGACCATTCTTTTTACTTTTATGTTGAGTCAGTTCACCTATTTCTCTCCACCTCAAGAAGCAAACACTTGTGTGAACTGTGCATTGATTCCTACATACTTGCATATTGCACTTATTAGAGCATCTCCAGTCGCGTCCCCCAAACCGTCCCCCAAAGCGATTTGGGGCGCGCCGGACAAAAAAAGCGTTCCAGCCGCGTCCCCCAAAGCCCATTTTTGTCCGGCGCGGCCCGATACGGTGTCCGGCGCCCCGAGCCCGTCCCCGTCCCACGGGGGACGCTCCGGGGACGCCGGACACAACGAAAGCGAGGCGGGGAGTGGCGGGGCCGACGCGTCAGCGGCACGGAAGGCTGAAACCCCGTCGCCTACCTTTGGTCAAGCGACGTTAATGGCGTCCCCGTTTCCCGAGCGACGCAGGGACGCGTCTCGCCGTGCATGGCCGCGTGGCCGTCCGCGCCGGAGTTATTGCGTGCAACCACCCGCTGCCGCCGCTGTTTTAAGGCGCCCTGCAGATTAGCGCCGCTCATCCTTCTCGTCGCCGCCGCCTCCCCCTCCCAGATCCTCTCCTCGCCGCTCAAAAAAATGTCGTCCTCCCGCAAGATCGCCGCGGCGAACGGACGCGGCAGCCTCACCGTGGCGGAGGCGTGGGCGCTGTACCGCGCCCGGTATCCAGTCCCGCCGGACATGCGGCTGCCAAGCAGCGGCGGCTGGAGGATGGCCGTGAACGGCATTGGCGTTCCGCCGCCACCGAAGCCGCGCACGGACCAATGGTGGGACGCCGTCATGGCCCGGCGGGCTCAACTCACCGCGGAGGAGCGGAGGGATCCGACGTGGGCGGTCGAGAACAACGACGCCTGGTGGACGACGTACTTCAAGGCCAAGTACGACGTCGAGATGCACAGCACCGACGGGCTCGTCGGCGGCCCCAACAGCTGGAACAAGGACGGCCGCGCCCGTTCGGGGCGTTCCGGGCGCACCCTCGAGAACGTCATCCGCGGCATCCGCAACGGCGCTCCGCGGCTGGAGATGCCGTCGTCGCCGCCGCCGTCTCCTCAATGGCAGCCGAGGAGGACGACGTACTCGTACTCCTCGCACTCTTCTTCCTCGGGACCGGCGCGATCGACGCCGTCCTCGTCGTACCGGTCGGCGCCCTACACCGTCCCCAAACGGGAGGTCAAGGAGGAGCCGGCGACGCCCGTCAACACAAGGCGTGGCGGCAGCGGCAGCGGGCGGCAGCAAGGGAGGCGTGGCGGCGCCCTCCTCATCCCGAAGCCGGAGGTGAAGGAGGAGCCGGAGGAAGCGTCGCAGGCGGCGCCGCCGGCGGAGTACGAGCGGCAGCAGCGGCTCATCGCCGCAGCCGACGACCCCGAGGACTGCCCGGGGCTGCGGGCGGCGTTCATGGCGTCCATGGACGACAAGGACGCCTGGAGGGGCGACCTGGACGCGGCGATCGCCATGTCCATCCTCGACTCCGGCAAGCCGCTGGTGGACCTCACCGACGACGGCGAGGCAGGACCAAGCGGCTTGGTGAAGGACGAGCCCGTGGACGAGCCCGTCGACGAGCGCGGCAAGCAGGAGGTCGTCACCGACGAGATGTACAACTTCCAGCAGGTACTACGACGCCTCCGGCCGCCGCAAGCGGTTCTAGATTAGGTTTAGTTTTAAAGTTAGTCAAATTTCGTTCGAATCTATGTAAATTTGGACGAATCTAATCGAATCTAGTTAAGTTTAAAATTTGCGAAATTTTGTTTGGGGGACGCGAGCCCCCAAACGCGGCACGAACGAAACACGTCCCCCAAACGCTCAATCCGGCGCGGTTTGGGGGACGGTTTGGGGGACGCGACTGGAGATAATCTTATATTACTCTATGTTGACAATTATCCATGAGATATACATGTTACAAGTTGAAAGCAACCGCTGAAACTTAATCTTCCTTTGTGTTGCTTCAATACCTTTACTTTGATTTATTGCTTTATGAGTTAACTCTTATGCAAGACTTATTGATGCTTGTCTTTAAGTACTATTCATGAAAAGTGTTTGCTTTATGATTCAGTTGTTTACTCATGTCATTACCATTGTTTTGATCGCTGCATTAATTACATATGCTTACAATAGTATGATCAAGGTTATGATGGCATGTCACTCGAGAAATTATCTTTGTTATCGTTTACCTGCTCGGGACGAGCAGAACTAAGCTTGGGGATGCTGATACGTCTCCGACGTATCGATAATTTCTTATGTTCCATGCTACATTATTGATGATATCTACATGTTTTATACACATTATATGTCGTATTTATGCATTTTCCGGCACTAACCTATTAACAAGATGCCGAAGAGCCGAGCTTGTTGTTTTCTCGCTGTTTTTGGTTTCAGAAATCCTAGTAAAGAAATATTCTCGGAATTGGACGAAATCAACGCCCATGGTCCTATTTTGCCACGAAGCTTCCAGAAGACCGAGGGAGAGTCGAAGTGGGGCCACGAGGTGGCGACACACCAGGGCGGCGCGGCCCAGGCCCTGGCCGCGCCGGCCTATGGTGTGGGCCCCTCGTGCCGCCTCTTTACCTGCCCTTCCGCCTACTTAAAGCCTCCGTCGCGAAACCCCCAGTACCGAGAGCCACGATACGGAAAACCTTACTGAGACGCCGCCGCCGCCAATCCCATCTCGGGGGATTCTGGAGATCTCCTCCGGCACCCTGCCGGAGAGGGGATTCATCTCCCGGAGGACTCTTCACCGCCATGATCGCCTCCGGAGTGATGAGTGAGTAGTTCACCCCTGGACTATGGGTCCATAGCAGTAGCTAGATGGTTGTCTTCTCCTCATTGTGCTTTATTGTTGGATCTTGTGAGCTGCCTAACATGATCAAGATCATCTATCTGTAATACTATATGTTGTGTTTGTCGGGATCCGATGGATAGAGAATACTATGTTATGTTAATTATCAAGTTATTACCTATGTGTTGTTTATGATCTTGCATGCTCTCCGTTATTAGTAGAGGCTCGGCCAAGTTTTTGCTCTTAACTCCAAGAGGGAGTATTTATGCTCGATAGTGGGTTCATGCCTCCATTAAATCTGGGACGATGACGTGAAAGTTCTAAGGTTGTGGATGTGCTGTTGCCACTAGGGATAAAACATTGATGCTATGTCTAAGGATGTAGTTATTGATTACATTACGCACCATACTTAATGCAATTGTCTCGTTGTTTTGCAACTTAATACTGGAAGGGGTTCGGATGATAACCCGAAGGTGGACTTTTTAGGCATAGATGCATGCTTGGATAGCGGTCTATGTACTTTGTCGTAATGCCCAATTAAATCTCACTATATTTATCATATCATGTATGTGCATTGTTATGCCCTCTCTATTTGTCAATTGCCCGACCGTAATTTCTTCACCCAACATGCTTTTATCTTATGGGAGAGACACCTCTAGTGAACTGTGGACCCCGGTCCTATTCTTTACATCGCATACAATCTATCGCAATACTTGTTTTATCGTTTTCGCAAACAATCATCTTCCACACAATACGGTTAATCCTTTGTTACAGCAAGCCGGTGAGATTGACAACCTCACTGTTTCGTTGGGGCAAAGTACTTTGGTTGTGTTGTGCAGGTTCCACGTTGGCGCCGGAATCCCTGGTGTTGCGCCGCATTACATTGCGCCACCATCAACCTTCAACGTGCTTCTTGGCTCCTCCTGGTTCGATAAACCTTGGTTTCTTTCTGAGGGAAAACTTGCTACTGTCTGCATCACACCTTCCTCTTGGGGTTCCCAACGGACGTGTGTCAACTGCACGCATCAGTGTTCTGGAAGTTTTTCAGCTTTGACCCAGGGTGGTCATGGTTTCCGTGGCCCTGATTGTTCTGTGCAAGCTGTTGAAGTACAACTAGGTTGGCTTGCCGTTCAGCTCTCTCAACCTCTCTATCAGCCAACATCTGTTGCAACATCTGCATCATCGCCTCCTGAGTCATGTTGCGAGTTGGAGGTGCCATCTGAACAGGGATATGGATAATGAGACGAGAGGGAAATTTCTATGGCTTATTTTGGGATAAATTCACACAATTTAAACTTGATTCATAAAATAATAATAATATTACACACACGAACATAGTCATGAAGGTAGCAAATATTACAAGCCAACCATACGGAGGGTTTGAAGAACCCTTTCAACAATCTACGATACATGGGGCGGGTACAAAGGACCGATACATATCACGAGACGCAAGTGCTCAGACGGAACTACTATCCATCGATGCGGAGCGGGAAGGTGGTGTCCATCCCGGCAGGCAGGTGCTGGTGGAAGTCCAGATCTCCCTCATATTCCTCCTCGTAGTCATTATCGTTGCTGACGTAGGAGTAGCCATCCCCTTGGATGTCTTCTCCCTCGCCTTCTCCTTCCAGAGCTTAGAGTTGTTCCGCCTGAGTGGCGAGAGTCTCCTTCAGGACAGCGATCTTGGCCTTGAGGCCGTTGATGGTGTACTCCTTCTTTGAGACCAGCTGGCGGAGAGTCCTACGCTCCTTGGCGATGACCTTGATGGTCTCCGCCTGCTGAACCAGCTGGAGGTGGGTGCTGTTGGCGAAAGCGCGGGAGTTGTCCAGCTTAGCACGTGTCTCGAACAGCATGAAGTCGAGATGATCCACGTGGTGCCTCAGCACGGGGTGGAACGGCAGGCTGATGGGCAGCCCAAGAGAGGAGTGCCTTGCAAAGTGTGCAAAGCGTTCCCCTTCAATCGCCACCGAGTTTTGCCCGCACAGACGAGCGAGACCCTCCTGTAGAGCGCGGGCGAGTCCATCCACCCAGGTGTTCTCTCGGAGAGAGAACTGAATCTGGCGGAACATGGGTGACTCCGGCTTTCCGGGGAGGTTGGCCATGATGATCCATTGGAGTTGGCCTCCGGTCTGATCAGCGATCTGGCCCCCGTAGAACACGGGAGGCGAGCGTCCGAGGAACTCTGAGAGGGCAAACAGATCCCTCTCAAAGATGAGATCTCTCCCGTTCGCCAGCTCGTACACTTGGGTCTGGATGAAGGGCTCCAGTGGGATGATAGGCTCCATCTGTAGAGGGATTGATGAGCAAGTTAGAGAAGTGCAAGTGTTCAAAATTTTAAGTAACTTATAAATAAGAACATGAATTGGCTAGTTTGAAAATATCAAAGGTAAGGGTATGATTGTATTTTTCATAACTATTCAATTCATTATATTTGAAACTAAGTTTGTCAAACGTCCATTCTAACTAGGGTCTCCTAAGGTCAAACAATGGCTCTGATACCAACTTGTCAACACCCGGATTTTTAAGTCGGATGCCCTATTACATCATACATCGCAATCCCAGGAAGATTGTTTTTGCGAGACATAATAGTAAGTAGTTCGAGTCATCATTTATTACAACACATAATGTCTTACAACAAGGGATCACATGATCCAATATTACACAAATAGATTGTTCAACATCACAAATAAGTAGCGGAAGCGTAGTAGTAGTGGACTATCTATTCCACAGCAACGCTTGACGTTAGAAGACGATCCTAGTTATCGTAGACGTCCTGTTGTCCGTCATCCTGATACTGTGGCTCCTCTTCAAAGTCTAGCATTTGAATAGCCAGGGCAAAGCCATGAGTACTTTAAAGTACTCGCAAACTAATACTAAGGTAGAAACATATTAAGTGTAGTAAGGGGTGCTAAGCTCTAGGTTTATTTGCATAAAGCCAGGTTTTAATTTGATAAACATTTAGTAAAGACCCATCATTTGCTAGACTAACTCAAGTGGGAACATTAGTGTCATTCCCACAATTCATTTGGGATCCAAGTCAAATCACCATTCAAATTCATCATTCCTTTTCAAAATTCTGATAACGGAAATAGTATGGCCTTTCCAACCGTCCATAACCGTGGACACGGCTATTCGAATAGGTTTAACACTCTGCAGAGGTTGTACTCTTGTGCCACAACTTTTGATTACATCCGTCGAGGATAACCCCGAATCATCGTAACTCGAGTACGCGGATCATCAACCTTAACCTTTCACTTATATGTCCTAGTATAGGCACCTCTCCCCATGAGCTTGGCCTCCCGGTGAAAACCAACTGTTAACCCGGGAACTGCACAGGGCTTGGGTCGTACATTCACCTCATATTCACATTATTTCTCATATACGGAGGCAGCCTCGGCGTAACCCCTATGATGCTTGTTTAGAGGGAACCCATACTAAAATACACAAGTTTCTAGTTAAGCCCTACCCATAATCAGGTATTGTGGGGGTACTTGTATAATTGGAAGGGTATCGCATTCAAACCCATATCAGTTTTATATCAAAAATCACCATCTTCTCTTGGTCATATTCACCTTCAAAGTCATTCAATGGAATGAATCATCATTCCAAGGTTTCAAATTCATTTCAAAGTCACATGTTCCCATCTAGAGTAGTCAAATTTTATTTGATTAGCACTAGCAACTATCTCATGAGGGGTGCTATCTAGCTTTGAGTGTTTCTAAGCTAACCTTTAATCTTGTTCTACTCTATACCAAGTGAATCATAAATCAAAAAGTACTTTGAAGTAAATAAGCAAAAATAATTGCAAGGTAAAAACATGGAATAGGTAATACATAAAGATTAAATGGGTGATGGTGCCTTGCTCTTGTAGAGCTTTGCATCATGGTGGTTAGCAAGAGTATTAGCTTGCCTTGAGCATAGTAGTTATCGAAGTTCTCCTCTTATTCTTGGGAGTAGGCTTCCTCCTCTTGATACTCCTCGTTACTAGCGTCTATATACGAATACGAGGTATAAATACTAAACCAAGCTCACATACTAAATTAAAAACACTCAAAAGAGTTCACACACTAATCCTATCATCAATCAAACATGGCATGGTGGATTACTTGATTGATTCTTTTTTAAGAGATAAATAATTTCCTCTCATTATTCTTATTTCTTTAATTTGGTATTTAGATCCTTAGAGAAATTAATTTCTTCTTATTACATCCATTAAGATTTAATCTCTTCATATAATAATCAGGTATGAAATATAGGTTGACCAAAGTCAACATCCCATATCTATTATATGTGAGTATAATTTAATTGAGGTGCTACACTTCACATAGTTTAATACTATCATGTAAATGAATTAAAATCTCTAAGTAATAATTATCAGAGGTTCATTAGCCTAAGTCATTCCCCCTGGTTATATTACTTAGGATCAAGATTTAAATGAGAGGGTAGCTCTCATATCATTTGTTGAGTTTGAATTCCAAAATTTAATGCACTAGTAATGGCTACATAGCCACTATTTTGATCCAGTACATGATCATGCAAAATAACTTGGCTATATTATTACATAAACAATTAAATAACATCAATTGTGATTTATGAGAGTTGGAATCAACTCAACTCAAATTTGGTTGAATTTTAAATTAAGTTTCAAGTTGCAAAAGTCCCTGACTTGTTATTTTTAGCATTTAAATTCTACTACGAATTTGGAGATGGGACCAGTGGCATTTGATAGATAATTTCGTTGGCTTTCCAACGGTATAAAGTTTGCTAGATTTGGTTTGGTAGATTTCAAATTATTCAAAAATTACTAAAGCATCCGCAGGACAAATTTCAGTTTGAATAAAACTAGATTTGAAAACTTGGGCTAGGCGGGAAACACTATTGGGCCGAAACGGATTTGAACTACACTGCGCAGCCCAACAAGCATCTGGTGCCACTGGGCCGCCCTGATGAGGTGGGGGCCACCCGTCAATGGCTCTTAGTCGAGCGAAACGGTACGCGTGCTGCAAACCGTCGGATTAGAAACAGATCGGGTGGTCGAGGATCGTCGTCGTCTCCGACGGGATCCCGACGTGCCAGCGGCGTGACTGGGGGGTCGGAGAGCATACCAGGCTGTTGCAGGTGGTGGGCAAGCTGCACGGAGAAGTGGTAGTCGATGAGGAAGCCCCTGGTGCAGTGGTGGAGCTCGGCGAGGCTCCGAGCGAGCGGTAGCTTCCGCGGGCTCCGGCGGACTCGAGCTCGCGATTCGAGCAGCTCCGGCGGTGAGAGGTGAAATTGGTTGGGGGAGATTGCTCAGTGAGGAGAGGGGAGTGAGTTGTGTGAAGAGAGGAGGAGCCGATCGTCTCTATTTATAGCGTGCGGGAGGTGGCCGAGTGTGCTGTGGAGGAGCGGCCATGGCGCGGTGTTTGGGGTGCTCGAAGGGGCAAGTGAAGGACGACATCTTGTAGGCATCGTCCTGGCGATGCTCTAGGTGCAGCGGGCGCAGCGAGAGGACGACGGGATCGCTCGGGCGCGTGCGATGATCATTACAGTACCTGCGGTACTTCGCCGGCGAGGACGACGGTGACGAGGCAGCCGCAGTCGCTCGAGTGGGTCTAGGTGGTAGAGGGCGTGGAGGCGGTGCTCGTTCCAGGGATAGGGATGCAGGGGGGACGATCGCGCTCGAGTGCGCGACGTACTGGCGCGTCCAGGGCGCGCTCACCGCGTCGACTGGCAAGGTTTTGGGCGTGCAGGGCGTGTCTGGCTTGGCCAATGCCGTGCGTGCGCGAGGCTCGGCCGTGCATGGTCATGATCAGCCAGCTGTGGAGATGCTCCAGGACAAGGGCTGGGTGAGAGAGAGGGGCCAGAGAAAGTGTGGCCAAAGGTGGATGACATGGCACGGCATGGAGCTGGTGCTGCCATTTTCTCACTTTAAACGATGATGGCAAGGACGGGGCTTGATGCAGGGGTTGCAGAGGAACCTTATGATCACGAATTGAAAGTGGTTTAGGCAAGAAACCAGTGTGTAATAGGGTGTAACACAATTCTGGAAAATTGCCTGCAAGGTGTTCGGCATAATGCCCGCAAAAACTTTGAATTTGAATTTCGAAAATCTTTTTGGTAGAACTCAAACATATTAATTATAGGTTGGTTTGGTGGTGGTGGGGTTCAAATTGGAGTTGAAATGCCAAGTTTCAAATTTGAGGTTATCTTCACATTGATTCAAAGTCACCTCTTGTCAATATTCTACTGGTCAACCTGGTCAACTTTAACCATGATGGTCAACATGAAAGTTGTAGACTTTGACATGGTCTTGGATGACATGGCATTGGTTGACTAAGTTTGGTTTAGGAAAGAATTAAACCAGAGGGGTAAAGTAGTGAAGAAAATATTTTGGTGACATATGACCATTATCATATGTGTGAAGATTTTGAGATTTCATTTGGTTTGATTCTTGTTTCAAAGATGCAATTATGTTAGTTTATCATATTTAAGTATTCTACAAGCAAGAGAGCAAGCAATTATGGCCTAGGGTGAAGATTTGCAATTTGGCATAATTTGTATGTAAGGGAGAAATAGATTTTTCTCATTTTCTTATTTTCTTCTCAAATTAGGGTTTGATGATATTGGTTTAGGGTTTAATAGCAATTGATCATCATACTAACACTCATCATGGTAATTGCACAAAAGAAATTCACTCCAATGCTGAGATTGAGATCAAGAAAGAGCACCAAGTGTTGATGGTCAACAAGACCACCAGTTTCAAGAAACAGGGCAAGTCTAAGGGAAAATTCAAGAAGGGTGGGAAGAAAGCTGCCACGCCTCCTATGAAACCTAAGAACGGCCCTAAGCCTGATGCTGAGTGCTATTACCGCAAGGAGAAGGGACACCGGAAGCGTAATTGCTCCAAGTATTTGGCGGATCTCGAAGAGCGGCCTTGTCAAGAAGAAGAAAGAAGGTATATCCGATATACATGTTATAGATGTTTATCTCACTAGTTCTCGTTCTAGTACTCGGGTATTTGATACTCGGTTCGGTTGCTCATATTTGTAACTCGAAACAAGAACTAAAGAATAAACGACAACTGCTGAAAGATGAAGTGACGATGCGCGTTGGAAACGGATCCAAGGTCAATGTGATCGCAGTCGGCACACTTCCTCTACATCTACCTTCGGGATTAGTTTTAAGCCTAAATAATTGTTATTATGTACCCGCGTTGAGCATGAACATTATATCTGGATCTTGTTTAATGCAAGACGGTTATTCATTCAAGTCTGAGAATAATGGTTGTTCTATTTTTATGAATAATATCTTTTATGGTCGAGCACCACAAAAGAATGGCTTATTTCTATTAGATCTCGATAGTAGTGATACGCATATACATAACATTGATGCTAAGCGAATTAAATTGAATGATAATTCTACTTATATGTGGCACTCGTCGTCTTGGTCATATTGGAGTGAAACGCATGAAGAAACTCCATACCGATGGATTACTTGAATCACTTGACTTTGAGTCACTTGATAGATGCGAAGCATGTCTAATGGGAAAAATGACTAAGACTCCATTTTCTCGGTATGATGGAGCGAGCTACCGACTTATTGGAAATCATACATACCGATGTGTGCGGACCAATGAGTGTAGCATCGCGCGGTGGTTATCGTTATGTTCTAACCTTCACAGATGATCTGAGTAGATATGGGTATATCTATTTCATGAAACATAAATCCGAAACTTTTGAGAAGTTTAAGGAATTCCAAAGTGAAGTAGAAAATCAACATAACAAGAAGATTAAATTTCTACGATCTGATCGCGGAGGTGAATATCTGAGTTATGAGTTTGGCATGCATTTAAAGAAATGCGGAATACTTTCACAATTGACACCGCCGGGAACACCACAACGAAACGGTGTGTCCGAACGTCGTAATCGAACTCTCTTAGATATGGTTCGTTCTATGATGTCTCTTACCGATTTGCCGTTATCATTTTGGAGTTATGCATTAGAGACAGCCGCATTCACTTTAAATAGAGCACCATCAAAATCCGTAGAAACGACACCGTATGAATTATGGTTTAATAAGAAACCTAAGTCA
>NC_061514.1:275115852-275211217 GCF_022539505.1 Lolium rigidum | reverse complement strand
ATAACCCACAAGTATAGGGGATCGCGCAGCCTTCTCGAGGGAAGTAAAACCCAAATTTGTTGATTCACACAAGGGGAGGCAAAGAATACTTATGCAAGCGCCTCACAACTCGAGTTGTCACATCCAAACTTCGCACCTGGATAAGCACTAGGCAATCAAATGGGTGGTGAAAGCAGCAAGAATATGAGAGCAAGAGGTATCAAAGAATATTAGCAGCAAAGTAGCAGTGAACACAGAGGCAATGGCACCGTAGAAATAGTTGATACTACTTCCAATGACATATAGGACCGAGTGATTTGACGATGATAGATGGACCGGGGTTCCCACCATTCTTACACTAGTGGTAACTCTCACAATGACTAGCGACACTTGGTGGGTGAACAAAATTGCAGCTTGGGCGGTCTGATAGGATTTGAAATAGCATTAAGACAAAGTAACATCAAGTTTATTAATCATGTAGGCATGTTTTCCATATATAGTCACATGCTTGCTCGTCAGCTGAGAAATCATGGTTGCATCTTTTTGTGCCTACCATGCTCGTAAGGGCGCCACGGTCCTCAAGGGAATTCCATCGGTAATTAAGGTACTCCTTTTAATAGAGCACCGGTGAGTCAAAGCATTAACACTTGGTGAAAACATGTATGATCTCATATCTAAGCCATCCCTCCAGCTTATCCTGCAGCTTGCTGTCACTCTAGGGCCTCAAGGTTCCGGACATAGACATGTGCAAACAACTTGTAGATACAATCTAAGCAATAAGTATAGAGCTTAAATCTAAGATCATGCCACTGCACTAGTGACAAACAATAAACACAACAAGATTGCAGCAACAATAACTTCACAAACTTTATAGATAGACCGATCATAATGTAACAAATTCATCGGATCCCAACAAACACAACACCGACATATATCGATGGATCTCAATCATGTAAGGCGGCTCAGAGATCAGAGCTGAAGTACATGCGAGAGAGAGTACCAACTAGCTACTACTAGAACCCGTAGTCCATGAGGGAACTACTCACGGAGTATGATGGAGGTGGTGGCGTTGATGGAGAAGCTTCCTGTGGGCACTTCCACGCCCCGGCGTCATCATGTATGTTTTTCACTAAGTTAGTTGTCCGTTCAACTCTTGGCCTATGAACGGTATTTTAATCATTCTCTTTAGAAAAGATTTGCAAGCGCCAAATGATTCAAAAATCAAATGACTCCAAAAATCCATTTGCATGGAGTTCCTTCATGCTTTCCTTTCTAACATGACCTAAATGGCGGTTCCACAAATAAGTGGAATTCAAATCATTTGCCTTATGGCATTTTAGCGTCAGTGTTATGTATGTGTGTTTCACCATTAAAATTTATAATAACTTATCCATCGTATATGGAGTAATGTCATAATTTGAACAACTCATTGTTTTCATTTGACCAGAGCAAAATAACAATTATTAAGTTCTTTGTTATAAATTCTAAGGGCTAGATAGAATGCTAATGACGAACATAATAACATTTTATTTTGTTCCATTCGTGCATTCCTATCATATTCCTTATCAGTCACTTAGGCCATTGTATTCTTGTATTGCGTTGTTTTGTATGACACTTCATACCAACCAATATGGTACAAATACCCAAGAATTTCATTGTGTGACCTAACTAGGAATATAACCATAACATGTATATCATTTATATACACCTGAGCTAGACATTCTAGTCTTTTCTTTCTTTCTCGCCAATAATCTTTTGTAGTTTCTCTTTTAGCTTTCCTCATTATTCGTAAAAACACATCAACTTCAATAACTTCTCGGTTTGTTGGTCAAATACCAATAACCTTGAGGTTCTTACTTTGAAGTTGATCATCATATGACAAGTGTTCCGGATTTCACTATTAGTAACCTTGTAATATGATGAATAATTTCACTCATAATTTTATCCATTGTATCATGATGACTTTCTGAGACCATGTCTGTACATGCTAGGCTCATAAAGTTTTAACCTTGGTATTCGCATGTGCAAATCTGGCTTGCACCCGTTGTATGCACACGTAGAATCTATAACACCCGATCATCACGTGATGCTTCGATACGACGAATCTTAGCAACAGTGCATACTAAGGATGATAACTTCATGGATATGTGATACGTCTCCAACGTATCGATAATTTCTTATGTTTCATGCCACATTATTGATGTTATCTACATGTTTTATGCACATTTTATGTCATATTCGTGCATTTTCTGGAACTAACCTATTAACAAGATGCCGAAGTGCCGCTTGTTGTTTTCTCGCTGTTTTTGGTTTCGTAAATCTTAGTAACGAAATATTCTCGAATTGGACGAAATCAACGCCCGTGGTCCTATTTTGCCACAAAGCTTCCGGAAGATCGAAGAGGAGACGAAGTGGGGCCACGAGGTGGCCACACCCTAGGGCGGCGCGCCCCCTTGGCCGCGCGGCCCCGTGGTGTGGGCCCCTCGTGCCGCCTCCCGACTCCGCCCTTCCGCCTACTTAAAGCCTCCGTCGCGAAACCCCCGCACCGAGAGCCACGATACGGAAAACCTTCCGGAGACGCCGCCGCCGCCAATCCCATCTCGGGGATTCGGAGATCGCCTCCGCACCCTCGCCGGAGAGGGGAATCATCTCCTCGGAGGACTCTACGCCGCCATGGTCGCCTCCGGAGTGATGTGTGAGTAGTTTACCCCCGGACTATGGGTCCATAGCAGTAGCTAGATGGTTGTCTTCTCCCCATTGTGCTTCATTGTCGGATCTTGTGAGCTGCCTAACATGATCAAGATCATCTATCTGTAATTCTATATGTTGCGTTTGTTGGGATCCGATGAATAGAGAATACTTGTTATGTTGATTATCAAAGTTATGTCTATGTGTTGTTAATGATCTTGCATGCTCTCCGTTATTAGTAGATGCTCTGGCCAAGTTGATGCTAGTAACTCCAAGAGGGAGTATTTATGCTCGATAGTGGGTTCATGTCTCCTTGAATCTGGAGGGGTGACAAGAACCTCTAAGGTTATGGATGTGTCTGTTGCCACTAGGGATAAAACATTGGTGCTATGTTCAAGGATGTAGTCACCGATTACATTACGCGCAATACTTAATGCAATTGTCCGTTGTTAGCAACTTAATACCGGAGGGGTTCGGATGATAACTCGAAGGTGGACTTTTTAGGCATAGATGCATGCTGGATAGCGGTCTATGTACTTTGTCGTAATGCCCAATTAAATCTCACTATACTCATCATAATATGTATGTGCATGGTCATGCCCTCTTTATTTGTCAATTGCCCAACCGTAATTTGTTCACCCAACATGCTCGTTTATCTTATGGGAGAGACACCTCTAGTGAACTGTGGACCCCGGTCCAATTCTCTATACTCGAAATACAATCTACCGCAATACTTGTTCTACTGTTTTCGCAAACAATCATCATCCACACTATACATCTAATCCTTTGTTACAGCAAGCCGGTGAGATTGGCAACCTCACCGTTTCGTTGGGGCAAAGTACTTTGGTTGTGTTGTGCGGGTTCCACGTTGGCGCCGGAATCCCCGGTGTTGCGCCGCACTACATCCCGCCGCCATCAACCTTCAACGTGCTTCTTGGCTCCTACTCGGTTCGATAAACCTTGGTTTCATACCGAGGGAAAACTTGTCGCTCGTACGCATCACACCTTCCTCTTGGGGTTCCCAACGGACGCGTGTTGTACGCGTATCAAGCTCTTTTTCTGGCGCCGTTGCCGGGGAGATCAAGACACGCTGCAAGGGGAGTCTCCACTTCCCAATCTCTTTACTTTGTTTTTGTCTTGCTTAGTTTTGTTTACTACTTTGTTTGCTGCACTAAATCAAAATACAAAAAATATAGTTGCTAGTTTTACTTTATTTGCTATCTTGTTTGCTATATCAAAAACACAAAAAAATTAGTTACTTCATTTACTTTATCTAGTTTGCTTTACTTACTACTACTAAAATGAGTAATCCTGAAGTTGAAGTTCGTACGTTTAAGCAAAGAGGGGGAGAATGTTTAAGAGATGCTTGGTATAGAATTAGTGATGCCCATAATAGGTGCACTAAGAAACACTCCACCACTATCCTACTCAGGAATTTTTATGTTGGTATCTCTAGCTGGAATAGATATGTTCTTGATAGTCTCGCAAAAGGTAACTTCCTAAGTACTCCTGCATTAGAAGCTAGCTGCATTATTGAGAGTCTATTTGGAATACCTCCTGTTGATGAAGTTAAAACTGAAATCTCTCTTGAAGATGTTATGAAAAAATTGGAAACCTTAGAGAAAAATTTTCCAAGTATTGAAGCTAAATTGGAAATGTTACTTGATAAAACTGATGAACTTGATAAATCCTTAGGAGGAATTGATGAAAGAATTAGTGTCCTAGGAACTTGTGCTGTCCATGATGATCAAAGCAATAGGATTGACGAACTTGAAAAAGCTATGGGAACCTTGGGTTCAATATTTTCTTCTCTTAAATATAAGGAGAAAGCTTATGTGGGTAAGGAGCAAAAGTTTATGTATGTCTCTAAAGTGCCTAAACCAAAAAGTATTATTATAGGCCTAAAATTGACAAAGCCCTTAGTGCCACTACGGATGGGGGAGCTCATAATAATGATGCACCACCCTTTGATAATACTTGATACACACTTTCTGCGCCTAGCTGAAAGGCGTTAAAGAAAAGCGCTTATGGGAGACAACCCATGGTTTTTACCTACAGTACTTTGTTTTTATTTTGTGTCTTAGAAGTTGTTTACTACTGTAGCAACCTCTCCTTATCTTAGTTTAGTGTTTTATTGTGCCAAGTAAAGTCGTTGATAGTAAAGTTCATACTAGATTTGGATTACTGCGCAGAAACAGATTTCTTTGCTGTCACGAATCTGGGCTGTTTTCTCTGTAGGTAACTCATAAAATTATGCCAATTTACGTGAGTGATCCTCAGATATGTACGCAACTTTCATTCAATTTGAGCATTTTCATTTGAGCAAGTCTGGTGCCTCGATAAAATTCGTCAATACGAACTATTCTGTTTTGACAGATTCTGCCTTTTATTTCGCATTGCCTCTTTTGCTATGTTGGATGAATTTCTTTGATCCATTAATGTCCAGTAGCTTTATGCAATGTCCAGAAGTGTTAAGAATGATTATGTCACCTCTGAACATGTCAATTTTTATCGCCACTAACCCTCTAATGAGTTGTTCTAAGTTTGGTGTGGAGGAAGTTTTCAAGGATCAAGAGAGGAGTATGATGCAACATGATCAAGGAGAGTGAAAGCTCTAAGCTTGGGGATGCCCCGGTGGTTCACCCCTGCATATTCTAAGAAGACTCAAGCGTCTAAGCTTGGGGATGCCCAAGGCATCCCCTTCTTCATCGACAACATTATCAGGTTCCTCCCCTGAAACTATATTTTTATTCCATCACATCTTATGTGCTTTTCTTAGAGCGTCGGTTTGTTTTTGTTTTTTGTTTTGTTTGAATAAAATGGATCCTAGCATTCACTTTATGGGAGAGAGACACGCTCCGCTGTAGCATATGGACAAGTATGTCCTTAGTTTCTACTCATAGTATTCATGGCGAAGTTTCTTCTTCGTTAAATTGTTATATGGTTGGAATTGGAAAATGATACATGTAGTAATTGCTATAAATGTCTTGGGTAATGTGATACTTGGCAATTGTTGTGCTCATGTTTAAGCTCTTGCATCATATACTTTGCACCCATTAATGAAGAAATACATAGAGCATGCTAAAATTTGTTTTGCATATTTGGTCTCTCTAAGGTCTAGATAATTTCTAGTATTGAGTTTGAACGACAAGGAAGACGGTGTAGAGTCTTATAATGTTTACAATATGTCTTTTATGTGAGTTTTGCTGCACCGGTTCATCCTTGTGTTTGTTTCAAATAGCCTTGCTAGCCTAAACCTTGTATCGAGAGGGATTACCTCTCATGCATCCAAAATACTTGAGCCAACCACTATGCCATTTGTGTCCACCATACCTACCTACTACATGGTATTTTCCGCCATTCCAAAGTAAATTGCTTGAGTGCTACCTTTAAAATTCCATCATTCACTTTTGCAATATATAGCTCATGGGACAAATAGCTTAAAAACTATTGTGGTATTGAATATGTTCTTATGCACTTTATCTCTTATTAAGTTGCTTGTTGTGCGATAACCATGTTCACTGGGGACGTCATCAACTACTCTTTGTTGAATTTCATGTGAGTTGCTCTGCATGTTCGTCTTGTCTGAAGTAAGGGAGATCTACCACCTTATGGTTAAGCATGCATATTGTTAGAGAAGAACATTGGGCCGCTAACTAAAGCCATGATCCATGGTGGAAGTTTCAGTTTTGGACATATATCCTCAATCTCATATGAGAAAATTATTAATTGTTGTTACATGCTTATGCATAAAAGAGGAGTCCATTATCTGTTGTCTATGTTGTCCCGGTATGGATGTCTAAGTTGAGAATAATCAATAGCGAGAAATCCAATGCGAGCTTTCTCCTTAGACCTTTGTACAGGCGGCATAGAGGTACCCCATTGTGACACTTGGTTAAAACATGTGCATTGCGATGATCCGGTAGTCCAAGCTAATTAGGACAAGGTGCGGGCACTATTAGTATACTATGCATGAGGCTTGCAACTTGTAAGATATAATTTACATGATACATATGCTTTATTACTATCGTTGACAAAATTGTTTCATGTTTTCAAAATCAAAGCTCTAGCACAAATATAGCAATCGATACTTTTCCTCTATGGAGGACCATTCTTTGACTTTCATTGTTGAGTCAGTTCACCTATTTCTCTCCACCTCAAGAAGCAAACACTTGTGTGAACTGTGCATTGATTCCTACATACTTGCATATTGCACTTATTATATTACTCTATGTTGACAATTATCCATGAGATATACATGTTACAAGTTGAAAGCAACCGCTGAAACTTGATCTTCCTTTGTGTTGCTTCAATGCTTTCACTACATATGCTTTACAAATAGTATGATCAAGGTTATGATGGCATGTCACTCCAGAAATTATCTTTGTTATCGTTTTACCTGCTCGGGACGAGCAGAACTAAGCTTGGGGATGCTGATACGTCTCCAACGTATCGATAATTTCTTATGTTCCATGCCACATTATTGATGTTATCTACATGTTTTATGCACATTTTATGTCATATTCGTGCATTTTCTGGAACTAACCTATTAACAAGATGCCGAAGTGCCAGTTGCTGTTTTCTCACTGTTTTTGGTTTCAGAAATCCTAGTAACGAAATATTCTCGAATTGGACGAAATCAACGCCTGTGGTCCTATTTTGCCACAAAGCTTCCAGAAGACCGAAGAGGAGACGAAGTGGGGCCACGAGGTGGCCACACCCTAGGGCGGCGCCCCCTTGGCCGCGCGGCCTCGTGGTGTGGGCCCTCGTGCCGCCTCCGACCTGTCCTTCCGCCTACTTAAAGCCTCCGTCGCGAAACCCCCGGCACCGAGAGCCACGATACGGAAAACCTTCCGGAGACGCCGCCGCCGCCAATCCCATCTCGGGGGATTCGAGAGATCGCCTCCAGCACCTCTGCCGGAGAGGGGAATCATCTCCCGGAGGACTCTACGCCGCCATGGTCGCCTCCGGAGTGATGTGTGAGTAGTCTACCCCTGGACTATGGGTCCATAGCAGTAGCTAGATGGTTGTCTTCTCCCCATTGTGCTTCATTGTCGGATCTTGTGAGTCTGCCTAACATGATCAAGATCATCTATCTGTAATTCTATATGTTGCGTTTGTTGGGATCCGATGAATAGAGAATACTTGTTATGTTGATTATCAAAGTTATGTCTATGTGTTGTTTATGATCTTGCATGCTCTCCGTTGTTAGTAGATGCTCTGGCCAAGTTGATGCTAGTAACTCCAAGAGGGAGTATTTATGCTCGATAGTGGGTTCATGTCTCCGTGAATCTGGAGGGGTGACAAGAACCTCTAAGGTTATGGATGTGCTGTTGCCACTAGGGATAAAACATTGGTGCTATGTTCAAGGATGTAGTCACCGATTACATTACGCGCAATACTTAATGCAATTGTCTGTTGTTAGCAACTTAATACTGGAGGGGTTCGGATGATAACTCGAAGGTGGACTTTTTAGGCATAGATGCATGCTCGGATAGCGGTCTATGTACTTTGTCGTAATGCCCAATTAAATCTCACTATACTCATCATAATATGTATGTGCATGGTCATGCCCTCTTTATTTGTCAATTGCCCAACTGTAATTTGTTCACCCAACATGCTCGTTTATCTTATGGGAGAGACACCTCTAGTGAACCGTGGACCCCGGTCCAATTCTCTATACTCGAAATACAATCCATCGCAATACTCGTTCTACTCGTTTTCCGCAAACAATCATCATCCACACTATACATCTAATCCTTTGTTACAGCAAGTCAGGTGAGATTGACAACCTCACCTGTTTCGTTGGGGCAAAGTACTTTGGTTGTGTTGTGCAGGTTCCACGTTGGCGCCGGAATTCCTGGTGTTGCGCCGCACTACATCCCGCCGCCATCAACCTTCAACGTGCTTTTTGGCTCCTACTGGTTCGATAAACCTTGGTTTCATACCGAGGAAAACTTGTCGCCGTACGCATCTCACCTTCCTCTTGGGGTTCCCAACGGACACGTGTTGCACGCGTATCAAGCTCTTTTTCCGGCGCCGTTGCCTGGGAGATCAAGACACGCTGCAAGGGAGTCTCCACTTCCCAATCTCTTTACTTTGTTTTTGTCTTGCTTAGTTTTGTTTACTACTTTGTTTGCTGCACTAAATCAAAATACAAAAAAATTAGTTGCTAGTTTTACTTTATTTGCTATCTTGTTTGCTATATCAAAAACACAAAAAAATTAGTTACTTGCATTTACTTTATCTAGTTTGCTTTATTTACTACTACTAAAATGAGTAATCCTGAAGTTGAAGTTCGTACGTTTAAGCAAAGAGGGGGAGAATGTTTAAGAGATGCTTGGTATAGAAGTTGAAGTATTCCGCGTGTGCAACATGGCTTACACCCGTTGTATATGAACGTTGAATCTATCATATCCGATCATCACGAGATGCTTTGAAACGACAAACTTTGGCAACGGTGCATACGAGGGGAGAACACTTTATTATCTTGATATTAATGTGAGGGATCATCTTATAATGCTACCGTCGCGTTCTAAGCAAAATAAGATGCATAAAGGATTAACATCACATGCAATTCATATGTGATATGATATGGCCCTTTTGTCTTTGCGCCTTTGATCTTCATCTCCAAAGCACGAACATGATCTCCATCATCAACGGGCATGATCTCCATCATCGTCGGCGTAGTGTCAAGGTCCATGGCGCCGTCTTCATGGTTGTTCACCTCATGTAGCAACTATTACAACTACTTTGAAATACTACTCAACATGAAAATTAAATACAACCATAAGGCTCCTGCTGGTTGCCACAATACAATAATGATCATCTCATACATATTCATCATCACATTATGGCCATATCATATCACCAAACCCTGCAAAAACAAGTTAGACGTCTCTAATTTGGTTTGCATATTTTACGTGGTTTAGGGTTTTCGAGAGATCTAATCTACCTACGAACATGAACCACAACGGTGATACTAGTGTTGTCAATAGAAGAGTAAATTGAATCTTCACTATAGTAGGAGAGACAGACACCCGCAAAGCCTCTTATGCAATACAAGTTGCATGTCGAACGAGGAACAAGTCTCATGAACGCGGTCATGTAAAGTTAGTCCGGGCCGCTTCATCCCACTATGCCACAAAGATGCAAAGTACTCAAACTAAAGACAACAAGAGCATCAACGCCCACGAAACCATTGTGTTCTACTCGTGCAACCATCTATGCATAGACACGGCTCGATACCCATCGTAGGGATTCGTTGCATAGAAAACAAAAATTTTCCTACCGCGAGAACGCAATCCAAGCCAAGATGCAATCTAGAAGATGGGAGCAACGAGGGGATGAACGAGACTAACCCTTGAAGATTTCCAAAGCCTATAAGAGTAGGCTCTTATTGCTGCGGTAGACGATCACTTGCCGCTTGCAAAAGCGCGTAGAAGATCTTGATCACGGTGCCACGATCGGGCAACACCTCCGTACTCGGTCACACGTTCGGTGTTGATGAAGACGACGTCCTTCTCCCCGTTCCAGCGGGCAGGGGAAGTAGTAGATCCTCCTCGGAATCCCGACAGCACGACGGCGTGGTGGCGGTGGTGGTGGAGAACTCCGACAGAGCTTTCTATGTGGGAGAGAGAGGTAGGAGGGAACCGTTATGGTTTGGGAGAGGGGGTGCCGGCTAGGGCAGCCTTGAGGGATGCGGCCATGGTGGTGTTGTGGTGGCCGGCCAGCCCCTCTCCTCCCCTCTTTATATAGGTGAAAGCCCCAAGGTTTAGGTCAAAGTGTCCGAATAAGACCCCAACAAAAACCTTCCAAGTAACCAAACCTAGGGGGAGTGGGACTCCCCCCTTTCCTTGGTGGGGTGGCCGGCCACCATGGTGGGGAGTCCACTTGGGACTCCTCCTCCCTTAGGCCGATCGGCCAAGGTGGGTGGAGTCCCAGACTCTTCTAGAACCTTCCAGAAAAAATACCGGATCATTTTCAAACCTAGAAAATGACTTCCTATATATGAATCTTATTCTCCGGACCATTCCGGAACTGCTCGTGATGTCCTGGATCCCATCCGAGACTCCGAACAAAACTTTGAACTCCATTCCAAATTCCATATCTACTTAAACGACATCAAACCTTAAGTGTGTCACCCTACGGTTCGTGAACTATGTGGACATGGTTGAGTACTCTCTCCGACCAATAACCAATAGCGGGATCTGGAGATCCATAATGGCTCCCACATATTCAACGATGACTTTAGTGATCGAATGAACCATTCACATACGATACCAATTCCCTTTGTCACGCGATATTTTACTTGTCCGAGGTTTGATCATCGGTATCACTCTATATCTTGTTCAACCTCGTCTCCTGACAAGTACTCTTTACTCGTACCGTGGTATGTGGTCTCTTATGAACTTATTCATATGCTTGCAAGACATTAGACGACATTCCACCGAGAGGGCCCGTAGTATATCTATCCGTCATCGGGATGGACAAATCCCACCGTTGATCCGTATGCCTCAACTCATACTTTCCGGATACTTAATCCCACCTTTATAACCACCCATTTACGCAGGTGGCGTTTGATGTAATCAAAGTACCTTTCCGGTATAAGTGATTTACATGATCTCATGGTCATAAGGACTAGGTAACTATGTATCGAAAGCTTATAGCAAATAACTTAATGACGTGATCTTATGCTACGCTTAATTGGGTGTGTCCATTACATCATTCATACAATGATATAACCTTGTTATTAATAACATCCAATATTCATGATTATGAAACTAATCATCCATTAATCAACAAGCTAGTTTAAGAGGCATACTAGGGACTCTTTGTTGTTCACATAACACACATGTATCAATGTTTCGGTTAATACAATTATAGCATGGTATGTAAATATTATCATAAACACAAAGATATATTATAATAATCATTTTATTATTGCCTCTTGGGCATATCTCCAACAGTCTATTTCACAGGCATTTCGGTGGTACTTCAACAACCCAGATATTTTAATATTTCTACAAAATTGTAACCAACAATCTTGATACCAAGGACGCGGTCGAGTTTTGGATGTTTCTTCAGCTATTTTTGAAAAGGAATCCCGCATTCTTAAACCTGAAAATATTGTTTTAAAAAAAAGAATGTTGACACGGACGCGGCGTGCGCCGCGTCGCAAACTTCCTAGTCCGCATCAATCCCCAATCTTTTTCACTCGACTGAAACAGGCGGCGGCCACGAAGCAGACCCCTCCCGTGTCGCTGCAGTGAGATGATCTCTCACCGGCGGCGAGAGGAGCTCCCTCTACGCCCTTCCTCGTAGGAGACTCCTCCTGGAGGTGGGTGCCGGGCGCGACGCCGTCCACGAGACCCAGCACGGCCGGGCTCCAAGTGCTCGCACGGCGGTCGCGTCCGCTCGACGGCGGGGTGGGAAGCCGGGGCTGAGGACCACGAGGCGGCGGCGTGCGGCTGTGCGCGGCGACGGTGGAGGGGTGGCGGGCGGCCGGGACGACATGAGCGATGGCGCGACGACGGGCGCGACACCTGAGCCGAAGACGAAAGCGACCAGTCAGCGCCGAGACGAAGTCGGGCTCGTGGCCCTCGCGAACCTGCGCGCGAGGCGCGTCCGGGAAGCGAACCACCGACGACAACATCAGGAGGAGCGCGCCCGCTCCAATTTCAACAACCGTGGGGATCGGAGACAGCAATGCGGTGCGACCTCCTGCTCTTCATCATCGTCGACAATAGTGTCCTCCTCCGGAGGCAGGGTTGCCTCGACAGGGGCGACACTACTCCGGCGGTCGAAGCCGCTAGCGCCGTCATCTTGAAGGAGATGAAGAATTAGGGAAAGAAACCGTCCAGGCATGGATTCTTCTCACCTTACTGCCTGTAGAATTCCTTCTCGTTGATCTTCCCTTCTTGTTCTTCTCGAAATCGCTCAGATGGAGAGCGTGCTGATAAATATAGGAGAGAGACAACAAATGATTCAATTGTTCTGTTCCATTGATGATTCACAACTTATATACAAGGGGAAGAGACGCGAATATAGGTCACGTCCGTTGGAAAAGGTGTGAGAAAGGATTGTATTACAAACCAACCAACACAGAGAATTACATGAGGAAGGATTATCTCTTTAATTAAACCTACTTAATTAAATCCTAACAAATCGCCCGGGCCGGCCTAAAAATTTGGAGCTAAACCCTACCACCGCGCGCCCGGGCCGGGCTAAACATTTCGAGCTAAATCACTTTTTTTTTTTAATCACGATGACCCGATCCACCTCCAAATCCTCCAATCTATATAGTCCCATTCGCTCCCATCCGATTCCCATCGGAATCTAGGGTTTATCCACTCCCGCCGCCTCCGTCGCCGCCGTACCCCTCAGTTCTCCGACATGGCTCGCAGTTACGAGCCGGAGCCCTCTCCCGTTCTGATCCCCAGTTTGATTTGCATGGCACGTTGATCTGACGCGCCGTTGCTCGCTCGCAGTTCGTCGCCGATGGCGTGTTTCTGGCGGAGCTGAACGAGATGCTGACCCGCGAGCTCGGGGAGGACGGCTTCGCCGGCGTCGAGATCCGGGTCACCCCCATGCGCACCGAGATCATCATCCGCGCCACCCGCACGCAGAACGTCCTCGGTACGTGCATTTCTGGACACCCATTCTGATCAGATCAGCAATTATACGATGTATCCTTTTGTAGTTTCTATTATGCCGAATCTCACATTTTATTCCTTTGTTGCCCTGATTTGTGGCCTTCAGGCGAGAAGGGTCGGAGGATCAGGGAGCTGACGTCGGTGGTGCAGAAGCGCTTCAACTTTCCCGACGGAAGCGTGGAGCTCTACGCCGAGAAGGTCATGAACCGCGGCCTCTGCGCCGTTGCGCAGGCCGAGTCCCTCCGCTACAAGCTCCTCGGTGGCCTCGCTGTTCGAAGGTTGTTCTCGAACCCACTGGCACCGAAACTAATGTTATTGCGTAGCATAGTACCATGTCATCTTCACAACAGGCCTGGCACACTGCCCACCAGGCCTGTGTTCGATGGTGACATAAATCAATCCCCACCCTCTATTGCATCATGTAAGCAGTGGGATTTGCTATTGCTCCATTGCTTACTGCTTTGGAGGGAATATGACCCTATATTGCTTCGGATGCGGTTCTTGTGCTGTTGTTAGCTATACTGTTATTTCATCTATAAAGCAAATAGGTTCACCTTATGCCAACTTTGTGTCGGAAGATGACTAGATTACCTGTGCCAACCAGACTTCATTTGTTGGAAGCTTTGTCTATAGGCTTCTAATGTGTTCATAACTGGTTGGCCTCATTATCTGCATTTACTTTCACACTGTCTTTTTTTCTTTTGTTAGGATGGGCTTATCAAGCTGCTAATTAGTTTTTGTTATTGCTGTTCATATCTTATATCAATTGTTAATTGGGTGCTCTCTGGCTAAGTAAGTGATTGTATTTTCAGGGCATGCTATGGTGTACTCAGGTTTGTCATGGAAAGCGGTGCGAAGGGTTGTGAGGTACCTGCCCTGTTAACTAAGTTTGTCTAGTTTTGATTGGGTCAATGTAGCTCATCTGCTGATAGGCCATTTTGTTTTTTCCAGGTCATTGTGAGTGGGAAGCTTAGGGCACAGCGTGCTAAATCCATGAAGTTCAAGGATGGGTATATGATCTCTTCTGGCCATCCAGTCAACCAGTATATCGATGGAGCTGTGAGGCATGTTCTTCTCAGACAGGTTTGGGGCTAGCTACTTCACATGAAGTTAGTTGATATAGAAGTTTGGTATTGTTGTAGTGTTAATATTGCAGTTATGCATGGTGGGATTTTTTACTACTGTATTCATATTGGATGGAATAATCACTTGAAATTGTTAGTGTGTTAGCTTCTTTTCACCCTTCCAGCTTAAGCCTTCGATTTGGTTGTCTATTGCTCATGCTGGATGTGGGTTAAATAGTCACTGTTGTACATGGTAGTATATTATTTGTTCATCACAATATAATAGAGTAAACCAGTCATATTTGTTTATAGTTCACTTGTCCATCATGACTTGGAGTTGACCAAGTCCAGCCAATCATCTGATAAAATTATCATCAATGTAGATGACGCGAAATCAAACCTATGCATACACACCTGATTATTTCATTGATGTGCGTACAGACCTGATGTAAACTGGGCATTGTTTGTCTTTCTGTATGTGCCTACAAGTAATGTGATGATGGATTCTTGTTCTTTTTGTTGTTCCTTCCAGTTGGATGATAGTGCTCTGGATGCTGTAATGAAGAAGCTAAGTCCTAGGAGGAGAACCTGGCTGGAGTTCACATGCTTCACCGCTGCACTAGACAAGATGGTACGTCAACTTGTCTTCACCCTCGAGAGAAATTGCTGTGCAAGAGGGATGTGGGAATCTTGCCTGTACTTACCCTTGGATGCTACATCTGTTAGGATTTTCTTTGTTATGTAAGGGATGAACACAGATAGATAGGTTACTGCCTATGAAACAGATTGGTGTTCTGCTCCAACGGAAGTTCAGAGCTGGGTAGGCTGTAGATGTGAAATTGCTTGCTTAGGCTCCCTAATTCGTTCATGATTGCAATCTGTAGAAAACATTAGGCCTAATTGCAATCTGGGCAGATCTTGATGTATGTGGTACAACATGCGGAAATGCTATGTAAGATTGGGAGTTTAAGCATGTCTACTTAGTATTTTCCGTTACATATATATTTTGAATGCTTAACCTGATTTCTAATCAGCTTAATGCGTCTTATGACCACTTATTGTATTTGTCCAAATACAGTTTACTGCTTCTTATAAAATGCAATTAGAGCGGCTTACCACTAACTTTGTGGATAAGGTAATAATATGAAATGCATGCCAGTTCTTTTTTTTACATTGTAACATGAAGAGCAGGCCCATATTTTTTCCCGTCGGTTTTTTTTTGGGTGGGACGGTTGGATGTATTTTACTTGGTCTAATCGTTAGGTGAAAGCTGATCTGTGTACTATTTGTGGGGTTGCTGTAGGTAAATTCATGTACGATTTGTGGAGTAGTAGTGGAGATTAAGTGGGGATGATTCAAGGATCTCCATTGTCCTGTGTACGATATTTTTGGTGGACGTAAAAAAGATAAACTTCACAGTTTTATTAGTAGTGTAGATTTATATGGTCAAAACTGTTTACAACTGAAAGCCAACTAATAAAAGCAGCTGAGACCAAGCTTGGCGGACGCGCCCACCTGTTCTCGCTACAAATGTCGTTGCATGCTCTGATATCATGCCATCCCACGATGAGCATAACAATGACCTAATCTATGTTGAGACACGTTACACGACTAAATTTATTCCCTAACTCGGGAAGTAAAGGGGAAGACTAAAACAGAATTATAGCTAAAAGTCATGGTTTCAATGGCGTTTTCTCGAGTAAGTCCGACGTCGCCAGGTCTTACCATGGTGGTGGAGATGGTAACATCAGGATGTTCGTGTTTATATTCCAGTCCACCTTTTTAATGAATTTGTCCCAACAACTAATTTTCACACGTTCATCATCTTCTCAGAGCACCATGTATTTTCCTTCTACACTCAAATGTGGATGGTATTGAAGTACAGTTACAGGTCCGTATTGCGTAAAATCATTGCAAAATCATTTTGCGCAAGACGAATCTGTAACTGTACTTTATTATCATACAGATGTGAGTGTAGAAGACAAATACATGGTGCTCCCAGGAAATGATGGACATGTGAAAATTAGTTGTTGACACGAATTCATTAAAAAGGTGGGCTGCAATATAAACACGAAGATCGTGATGCTGTTTTTCGGATGTCGTACTGACGATAGCAAGACCAGCTGGTTGATTATTCACTACGACATCCGAAGAACAACATCAGGATGTTCGTGTTTATATTCCAGCCCATCTTTTCAATGAATTTGTCCCAACAACTAATTTTCACACGTCCATCATCTTCTCGGAGCACAATGTATTTTCCTTCTACACTCAAATGTGGATGGTATTGAAGTACAGTTACATGTCCGTTTTGCGTAAAATCATTGCGCAAGACGAATCTGTAACTGTACTTTAATATCATACAGATGTGATTGTAGAAGACAAATACATGGTGCTCACAGGAAATGATGGACATGTGAAAATTAGTTGTTGACACGAATTCATTAAAAAGGTGGGCTGCAATATAAACATGAAGATCGTGATGCAGTTTTTCGGATGTTGTACTGACGATATCAAAACCAGTTCGTTGATTATTCACCGTCTCCACCATCGTGGTAAGACCTAGCGACGTCGGGCTTACCCGAGGAAGCGTCATTGAAAGTATGACTTTTAGCTATAATTCTGTTTTAGCCTTTCCTTTACTTCCCGAGTTAGGGATTCTAAAGGTATAATAGGCGCACCCTCATCAAGCTTCTAGGTAAATCAGAATTGACTGGCCATAAGATTTTACCTCGACAAATCTAAACCGTCCATTTTTTTTACCTTGCCGGTATAAAAGGAGAAGATCCTATGGAGCAACCCTAGCCACTTTTCTCCCAATCCCCGCCTGAGGCTAGCCAAAGACGGCGATTTTTCTCCTGCCCCTCCTCTCCCGTGCCCCCTCCTCTTCCCCTGCTTTGGCTGCAGCCACCACTCCCTCCTGGCCGATCTCCCGTCTTCGCCATGGTCGGGCGGTAGCAGCGCCGGCCTTGGACGCGAGCACCGCGTGCGGGACGAGCTGGGCGCCGGCCTTGGGCGCGAGCGGGACAAACGATATGTGGAGGCTGTCGCCCGACCCGCTGATGGCGAAGAAGAGCAAGGGGCGGGCCGGCACCCCCACGGAGTCGCTGGGGACTGCTGGGAGGAGGAGCACACGATCTCCTGGCCTACTTCGTCACCGAGGATGCAGACTAGCAGCCCAGGAACCTGCCCTCTTCCGCCTCTTCTTCAAAGGAGACCAGTAGGTTATCTCCTCTCCCTCTCTTTCTCTCCTCTCTCTCTCTCTCTCTCAAAGGAACAGAGAAAATCTCAACTTTATTAGTTGGTGCAGATCCGTTTTAATATGCTCACAAGGTGCTTGATGAAAACTCTAGCTTATATTATTATTGACAGGAAGTGGCAGCGCGTGGTGGTGGTCCTCGGCAACGACGAGAGGGAGACGGGATGGATGCTTCAAGATTCAATGCGGTTGTAATGAGCCTCCAATCCATTTGGCTCCATTTGGCTTATATGTTTGATGTGTGACCTAAACGTTTGTTAGTTTTGATAATTATTTGTTTGGCGTGAATTACTCCAGAGCAGGGTGTATACAATATTCTTTAGATTTTGGTTATATTAGGCTGGTCTTTTTTGATGGTATGGGCAAAGAGATTATTTGTATGTCATTGTTTTTATTTATTTTGGCCAGCATTTTTGTGAATAAGTTCTAATAGGGAGATTGTAGCTCCTTTTTGTAGATCTAAATTCCAGCTCTTTATTTTATAGGGCACCTACACATTTTAGATTTATTGTTTGCTGCTTTGTTTACATGCAAGGTATGAGAACCAGGATGCAAATGCTACATCGCAACCTGTGTACCAAGCTTGAAGAAATTTAGAAATTGAGGGAGCATAAAATCCAAGAGCTTTTACATCAGAATGTTGCTGTTGAGTTGGCATGGTATACCCTTTGCCTTCTCATGCATTTCAATTCTTCCTGCAACTTCATTTTAAATAATCTTTAGAAAATTCCATACTGTCTAAATGGCATGATAAGCCCACAGTTTAAGTCTTGAAAATTATAGTAGTACTTATGTCTTCATGGGGGTTCAGCTATGCATTTAGTGTCTTTTCATAACAGACCCAACACCTTATATGATGCATTTAGTGTCTTTGCCCAATTGACTATTTACTTCTTTTTGCTTTTTGCTGTGTTTGACTTGATTTAGTGATGCAGTTGCTTACGTGATGCAGATATTCAGCCCATAGCCAATGTATTTGTTGGT
Organism: Lolium rigidum; assembly: GCF_022539505.1. Taxonomy (NCBI): domain Eukaryota; kingdom Viridiplantae; phylum Streptophyta; class Magnoliopsida; order Poales; family Poaceae; genus Lolium; species Lolium rigidum. Next base: position 275,192,588 of record NC_061514.1, on the reverse strand, counting down.
GTGTTTGAGGTGGATGTATCAAACTGGCCACCATTTATGCCAAATGGTTTCAAAGGTGTTGTAACCGGATCCACAGTAGTCTTATTTGCCTATGTTGGATTTGATGCAGTTGCTAATTCTGCCGAGGAAGTTAAATGACCACTGGTAAATTCAATATTTCCCATACTATCACCTTTAAGTCTTTTCTGTCATCATAATTCATTTGCTTCTATGAATATTGAATTGCTTCTCCAATTTCCAGTAGATATTTTCTCTTTTGCCACCATAATCCATTTGCCTCTTATAATTTTGAAGTGTTCAGCAATCTATTTCTCTTTTATCACCTTTGATTTTTATATGTAATCTAGCTTGGATCTCTGATAGCTATGTGGAATATGTTTGGAATTGCCTAGGTCCTCAAGTATTGCCATGTGGTTGTTGGTGCATATATGCAGAGCCAGGCCTGCAAAATGGGGATTTCGGCATTTAATTTTCTTCTCAAATGTGAACATAATATCTGCACTGTATGATCAATGAAACCAGTAGAGGATTCTATGATTACAAAAACTAGGATTAGTTATATGAAGTTCAGTTTGTTTATATGCCAGCGCACGGTTGTTCCCAAGGCATGCCCCTAACTTGCTACTGATAAGAACAAAATGTATACATGTTAGCTTCTCAGAGTGATTTATTAAGCCTGTATAGGATTGGATTCATGGTTGTTTGATCTAAATATCTCCCTCAGGGTTAACTGATTTATGTGAGTGCATTTTAGGAGGATCTCATGATGTGACTGAAGAAGATGGGGATCCTAAATTGCCGGAGATGATGTCTCAAGGAATGAGCATTGTTTTGGGTTATCAGACTGGTGGGTGGATGGTGAGGAGAACGGTAGAGGTCATGAACATTGTTGTCTGAGCACATCTCAAGGGACTGAAGTTTCTCTACCCCAATGATGTTGAGGTACTGACACATATTTCCATGTGGCTTATGCAGAATTTGCTTTACCGGAGTCATAATTTAACTTGCGTAACTTTTCTTGCAGTGTGCAGAAGATGTAAAGTTTTTTTTTTTTTTTTTTTTTTTTTTTTTTTGCATGATTCAAACTTAATCGGGTCAACTCCACATGTCTACAAATTATGTATGTCCTCAGTCCAATTAGGCTAGCGCCAGTTATATTTTGCGTTTCTGCTTTTTGGTTGTTATTTGATTTTATTCTCTGTTTGTTAGGTGCAGGTGTATTTTAAAGGGGAAAAAGAGATGAAGCTGGCCCCCGTTTGTCATGAAGGATTTCCCTCCTCTGCCGTTTGACTTCCCGGTGGGCGGCGCCATTTTGGTCATCCGAAAGCAGCCACACATCTAGGTTTCTCTCTCTGCTACTGCTTGAAAACAGCCTCTCTCTCCTACTGCTTGGAAACGGATGCTTTGAGACTTTCTGGAGTAGTAAAGAGGAGACAGGGGCAAGAGGAGAAGAGGAAATCCACTGATGCTTCTTCACACTACCCCTATAATGTAGACAAATAGAACAACTGGTCAGCTGAGTACTTGTACACCTACCATTCACCTATTTGAATTTTCTAAGTCAGTGCAAAGTTTTAATTAGCTTTCAGGTAAAGCCATGGTGGAAAGCGGAAACTCACATGATTTGTTTGCAGGGTCTTGCGGAAATGGGATGAAGATTTATGTATACTATGTGAAACACTGCTTTTCTGCGAAAAATAAGCTATTAGGTAAGTAACTACATGTTAGACAAAGTACATATCTGCTTGCCTTTTGAGTCCATTGAAAAATCAAAAAAAAATCTATGTTGCTAATTTTGTATTCTCTCCCAAATCTGCAAGAAAAGCTAATTCAAAATAAGGCGGATATGGTTTTTATGCAACGGTGACCATAGTGTTGTAAATGGATAAGAGTTTATGCAACAACAGATATAATGGGGCATACCAATATTTGACCAAGTGCGCTGCTCCATCCAAAGTAGCAAGATGCGTGTTAAAATCATCATAGTTCTATATTGCTCTTTTCTCTACAACCAGAAAAATGGAAATGAAGCAAATACATGTTAGAGTGAGAGTTTTATATGTAAGATCTGAAAAAATTGACAATTCTACTGACCTTACGTTAAACAGTAGAGAAATAGCGGGCACATATTCATTGATTGAAAAAATGAAAAGGGGTGCCAGAAACACTTTTTATGATTCTTGACCTACTGAGGTACCACATTTATCGGTTACCATGGTTCTTCTACCATTCTTCTCTCTGCAATCGCAAAGGACATGCATATGCACACAAGCAGCATCCCCTCCCCCCTAATTTAGGACAACATCCTTTCACTTCTTTTTGTAGCAGCCTTGTGATTTACATATTTACTTGCACATCTTTGGAGTGAAGAGTGCCATTAACCCCTTCACCAAATACATGTACTTCATATATGCTTAGCCAGACATGTTATTTAATAATTAAGAGTTATTTATATGCATAAGCACCTGATAAACATTGCTGCCTTATCAAGCAGCGTTGTTAAGATTGGCACCTTACATCAAGAAAAATGGGTTTCTTAGCACATGGATTTGGCATTTAACTTTCTAAACTTGTGATTGATTTACTTGCTAGGATGAAGTGTAGGCTATTGAAGGAACAAATGCTCAAAATAGTCTTTTTTTTGGCAACTGAAAGCTGAAGATGTCAAAGCACTTGTATTGGACATGCAAGCAAGATTGCTTCTGGATATGCTAGGCAAGGGAATAGAGTCTGCCTGATAAATCCATCATCTCTGCTATCTACGATTGCTTGATGAGGAATTTATGATGGGTGGATAGTGCCCCGCTTACATATGAAAAATGGATTTATTTATTTGCTCAGAGTTCGTTTGTACATGCACATTTTTTATATTTGGTACTTTCCAAAGGACAATAAGAAAGGGCACCACCTGCTAGTCTTGTCGTTGCCGGAGCAATCGCCGAGAACGGCGTGTGCTTTCGGCTCGTCAAGGTGGAGGAGAGTGGTGCGGTGGAGAGCCGATGCGGTTGGTGCCGCTGGAGATAGCTCGATGCTGGCATGCGCCATGAACAAAGCTGGCTCCTCCTCCCCCGCCTGTGCGACGTGGACCTGGCCACGTCTTGGCTGTTGGCACTCGTTGGCCCAGTGACCAAGCTTGCCGCAGTTGTGGCAGGCGTCGTCCTTTGCCGGCGGCGCCTCTGCCGGCATCACCTTGCGCCTTGGCATGGCCATCCTTCCATGCTTTGCGTGGCCTGCCGCTCTTGCGGCCGCCTGTCGAGGAAGAAGGCTCCCCCTTCTTCCTGTCACCGTGGCCAGTGTCCCACTGCTCCCGAGTGAGGAGCATCTTCCCGCCGGTGGTTATGGGCCCTAACGAAGACTGTGGCTCGTCGGTGTCGACGACCTTGAGGTGACCTATCGCCTCCTCGATCGTTATGGTGGAGAGGTCCAGCAGGGACTCGAGCGAGCCATCTGCTTGTACTTCTCGGGGACGCAACGAAAGAGCTTCTCGACAGCTCTCTCCTCGTCGTAGGTGTCATCGCCCAACTGCACCATCTTCTGCAGCAGAGTGTTAAGACGGAGAGCAAAATCATCAACGTCCTCACCTGGCTTGAAGGCTAGGTTCTCCCACTCCTTGCGAAATGCCTGCAGTGTGGACTTGCGAGCACGGTCGATGCCGATGCGTGCCGCGGCGATGGCGTCCCAAGCCTCCTTGGCAGTCTGCTTGTGGGAGAGCGAGAACTGCATCTCGGTCGGGACTGCGGCGATGAGGGCGTCTACCGCCCGTCGATCCTCATGATGGTCGACGTCGCCGTCGTGGACTGGCACCTAGAGCCTGATCTTCATGATCGCGGCCCACTCGACGTAGTTGGTTTTGGTGAGGGTAGGCCACCCAACACCGGGACCAACATCCCTGACCACCGTCCGGACCCCGTAGAGGCCGTGGTCTTGGTCATCCCAGCCGCCACCGCCGTGCGCGCCTCCTCTGGGAGCGCCATCCCGAGGTGCGTGGGCATGCTCGGCTGCCCACTGCGCTGCCCGCTGCGCTGCCTGTGGCGTCGCTGCATCGACGCTGCCATCAGCAGAAACAGAGCTGTTGGCGCTGCCGCGCAGCACCTCGACCTCCGCCGCCGCCGCATGTGCTGCCTCCGCTGCTTCTGCTGCTTCTACCTCCGCTCTGGCTGCTGCCAGCCTCGACGCCCTTGCTGTGGCCGCCGCGGCTACCGCGGCCACTCGTTCACGCTCCTCTGCCGCGGCGCGGTCGGCCTCCTGCCGACGCCGCGTGCTGGAGGTAGCCGTGTGCTGAGAGTGGCCGTCGGACATGCCTCGCTGTTGCTGGGGTGCTGAGCGCTGCTTCCAACGAGCTGCTGCTCGACAACCCGGACGGAGGGAAGTAACCAGGGGCAGTTGAGGCTGCTACTAGTTGGGGCTGCTCCCTTCCCTGTGAAGGGGAGGAGCAGGAGATGTTCAGGCTGCAAGACAACCTGGCTCTCATACCACTTGTTAGTATCTCTAGCCTCACTTTCATGAAGAAGAGGATGACACTAGAAGAGTTGGGGCAATTTTCGTTGGTTTATTTCTCACACATCTCACACAATGCCAGGCCAAACTGAGGGCACGGGGCTACAGATTTATAGCTGCTAGCCAGCCAGAACATGCTAGTCTAAAGATGCTAACTGCCAGTCCTTATGCTAGTCTAAAGATGCTAACTGCCAGTCCTTGATGCCTCTAAAAAGCAGTCAAAGATCAGGGATGCTATCCTATCCTAACCACCTGTCCTTTACAAAGGACCATGTGTGTGCTGCAGCAGCTCCATAAAGACCAGAATACAATGACTTATTCATCATCTGTGACTTAATAATTTTGGTTCTCTGCTAAGTATATATGTGAATTTGAATTTCCTAGTAATTAGCAATGGATATGCTCTGCTGACCATCTTTGCAGTTTTCCATGTTGGTGAAGTAAATGCCCTAATGATGATATCTTAGCAAAGCTATGGATTTATCTCCAAATGAAGCTTCTTTGTCATAGTTACTCTGATAGGGCGGCATTTACGGTTCTGTTTTGTTGCATAGGTGTAGTTATACGGTATTACCAACCTGCACATTCAGATATTTGTGCACATCATGGCAGCTGCAATTTGCGTATTCTTTGGAGCTTGCTGCCATCTTCTATTTTTTTATGTTCTCCGTTGTTCTGTGACTTCATAATTTTGGTTCTCTGCTAAGCATATATGTGACTTTGAATCCTAGTAATTAGCAATGGATATGCTCTGCTGACCATCTTTGCAGTTTTCCATGTTGGTGAAGTAAATGCCCTAATGATGATATCTTAGCAAAGCTATGGATTTATCTCCAAATGAAGCTTCTTTGTCATAGTTACTCTGATAGGGCATTTACGGTTCTGTTTTGTTGCATAGGTGTAGTTGTACGGTATTACCAACCTACACATCAGATATTTGTGCACATCATGGCAGCTGCAATTTGCGTATTCTTTGGAGCTTGCTGTATCTTCTATTTTTTTATGTTCTCCATTGTTCTGTGACTTAATGATTTTGGTTCTCTGCTAATTATTTTACGAATTCTTCGATTTATTTCTTGGTTTCGTTCCTTACATAAATTGCTGAATTTCTTGAAAAGCTTGACATATATGATAGATAGCACATTTCTGGGTCACATGTCGTCCTTTTAATTAACTTATATATTTAGTCATCCCAAAGCAGACCGTGTTTGGTGTTTTGGATCTTGTTTACTTTTTGGTGACGTCTCTTCCCTGGTCAACTTATGTCCATGCAGAAAATCATTAAACAAAATTGTGCCTGCGAATTCTAGGAATTATCCTCCCAAATTGTCCCCTCAATTCTTTATTTCCTCGTTTAATTGTGTTATTGAGCCCCTCTCTACTTTGAACTTTTTATTTGAATGTTCACTTTAGCCGAACATGGTTGCTATTGGTACTACAACCTGTAATGGTGGTTGTGTGTAGATCGACTTTGGAAGTGTTATATGTGACAGATGCTTAGATGAATCTATTAATGGTGTTAGTAAGTAATAAATCATTTGAAAAAAAATAATTAGAATTTAGACTAATCTACTTAAATACCTTGTCATTCATAAATTAGTAAAGTTGAGTACATGTCAATCCAGGACCTGCATTCTTCCCATTTTTTTGTTTCAAGTTCTAAATGTTCAAGGAAAAAAGAACTGTGTACTTTGTATCAAATTTGTCAAGTTTCCTAATTGTCCATAATAGTAGTCCTGTAAAGTGATGTTGAAGTATGGATTTTTTTTTTGCATCTTCTGCTTTAATGTGCTATTTACTCAACTGATTCTCTTTTCAATTGTTGCCAGTCAAGCTGAATGCAAACCGTGTTGTCATTGGCACACTTCGAGGATTTGATCAGTTCATGAATTTGGTCGTGGATAACACTGTGGAGGTCAATGGAGATGAAAGGAACGACATATGGATGGTGGTGAGTAATTCTTCTTGTACTTGTTCTCTTATATGATCAGACGATAGTGCCTACTGTCAATCAGGCCATACCCAATTCAAATGTTCCCAGCTAAATTATTGGCAACTAAAATACTTTGTCAACTTCTTCTCATCTGTTCCAATTATATGACTTGATCTTATACTGTAAAAACTTCTGCAGGTTCTGAGAGGAAATAGTGTTGTGATATTTCCGCATACCTACTTCTGGTTTAGCATCTGAGCTTATGTGTTAAGTCAAAACTGATGTGTGTGCAATCGGGCATATTGTATCCTACTATGTTAATGTGTGAAATTTAGCACATTTGTATAGTTTTGGACCGTCTTCTGATACTTGATCAAAGTTAATATCGCTGAGGCTCCATGTTATTCTGGTACTATATATGAACTGTCACTAAAGCTTAACGTCAGTGTGCAGTTGTGCGATCAGATCTCTGTCTTATTGCAAGAATTTGCACGGACTACTCTTTTTGAAACTCTATTAGCATCACAAGGGTAACATTCGTGTAGGCTGAGCTCACAATGATGTCTAGATTTTTCAACTTTTAGCTTGTCACGCAATCTACTTCATGTGCATATTCAACTGGATCAGCGCCTCTGAATGCGTTCTGATCTTGGCCACCAAATTTCCATTAAGGGTATGTTTGGTTTATGCCGAGGTGCCCTAGCCAAATTTTTTTTTGGTGATGTCCTCCTTGCCCCATGAATTGTGGGGACAAGTGGCTACATGACTAGCAGGTCTAAGTGGGAGAAAGCTGAGAAGAAACTCATCGACAAAGGGATCATTCCAAAGACATCGGGGTGGACCGGACGGGCGTTCTATGAGGTTGGGGGACAGTTGAACCCATAAACAGGGCTCTGTATTTATACAAATGAACATATCGTAAAACCTTATAAAACCCTTAAAGGTGCACATCAAGAGGTATACTAGGGGAAGTTACATCTTGAAAGAGAGAACGATGACTAACACTCGGGACAAACACGAGGCACATCAGGCTCCCTTTAGTGGAAGTATGGGTTTATCAAGGAAAGGAAGAGATTCCTGACATAAGCCATCATAGGAGAAAGGCAAGGGATACAGACCGTATGCAGCAGAAAGAAGAAACATTAAGATGACAGCAGGATGGTACTTAGCCAGCAAGGTACCGGCCTATCTCAGCTGCAACATGAAGATCTTGCATTCGATGCTATCGATCCACAATCTCAACGGGAAAGCAGTGTGGCATTCCACCGAGCTCCCGACTGATGAGGCCAACACTGCCTAGAAAAGTGAACTAGAGTAGGTAGCGAGACATTTTCATGCTAAAAATTGTTAACCATCCAAACACATCAACTTTTTGGTAATAGTTGAAAGGACACGGATGTCGCCTAGAGGGGGGGGGGTGAATAGGCGATTTAAAACTTTTACGAGATGGGCTTAACAAATGCGGAATAAAACTAGCGTTTACTTTGTCAAGCCCAAAGCCTATATACTATGGTTCACCTATGTGCACCAACAACTTATTCTAAGCAAGAGTTCACCTATGTGCACCAACAACTTATGCTAAGCAATACAAGCAAGTATGTGATAGCAAGATATATATAACTTCAAGCACGATGGCTATCACAAGGTAAAGTGCATAAGTAAAGAGCTCGGGTATAGAGATAACCGAGGCACGCGGGAGACGATGATTTATCCCGGAGTTCACACTCTTGCGAGTGCTAATCTCCGGTGGAGAGGTGCGGTTGCTTAGTGCTCCCGAACGCCACAAGAGGCTCACCTTGAGGTGTGGTTGCTCGATGCACACCAACGCCACAAAGGCCTCACCCCAAGATGCGGTACTCACACCACACACCGAACGCCACGAAGGCGCCTCACCTAAATCTCCGGTGACCCTCGCCACAAAGGCCTAGGTCACGGTTCCACTAAGGGATTTCCTTCGAGGCGGAAACCGGGCCTTACACAAAGATTGGGGCACACATCCACAACTTAATTGGAGGCTCCCAACAAACCGCCACAAAGGCCTAGAGTCCGTCTAGGGTTCCAAGAACCCAAGAGTAACAACCTTCTTGCTTTCACCACCACGAATCACCGTGGAGAACTCAAACCGATGCACCAAATGCAATGGCAAGAACACCACAAAGATGCTCAAGTCCTTCTCTCTCAAATTCCAACAAAGCTACAAAAGCTATTGGGGGAATAAGAGAGGAAGAACAAAGGAATTCACAAAGAACACCAAGATCAAGATCTAGAGAGTTCCACTCACAAAGAGATGGATTTGATTGGTAGAAATGTAGATCTAGATCTCCTCTCTCTTTTCCCTCAAATGGGGGCAAGAATCATGGAGGGATTGAGAGATGGAGCAAGCTTCTCTAGTTCAACAATGGAGGGGAGAGAGAGTGAGAGAAGCACAGCCCAAGGAGGAAGAAGGGGGGTATTTATACCCCCCAAGAAAATCGAGCCGTTTGGGCAAAAACAGGGCCGGATATTCCGGCCCAAGTTGGGGCCGGATTATCCGGGGGCCGGATAATCCGGCCTCAGGGACAAAACCTGGACAAAATCCGGCCAAAAATCCGGCCCCTATCCAGAGCTGCTTTTCTTCCGGTCCTTAGACGATTTCGGGGGGGCCGGATATTTCCGAAATATCCGGCCCGGATAATCCGGCCCGGATATTTCCAAAATATCCGGCCTAAGAAAACTGCAGAAACACCAAAACTAAAACGGGCATAACTTTTGCATCCGGACTCCGATTTCGATGATCTTGGGCTCGTTGAAATCACAACAATGAGCTCTACAACAATATGCATAGAAACATCATAGTCCAGCAAAGGAGGATAGAAACAAATGAAGAAAGGTTTGACCTATCTCAAAAAGACATACCGGTAAAACCTCCAATCTTGAAAATGCAACAAGTTGCCCATGGAAAAACCATTCTCAATGAACTAGAGCTTGTCATGAGAATAAGCACAAGCTCTAAAACATCACATGGATAAGATCCAAATAAAACCAAGAAAGATGATGAACCAAACTCGAAAACGCAACAAGTGATCTATGCGAAATCCGTTTTCGATGAACTAGAAGCTTGTCATGAGAATAAGCACAAGCTCTAAAACATCACATGGATAAGGTCCAAATAACAACCAAGAAAGATGATGCAAGGATGCAAAGGTTTGAGCTCTCTCCGAACGATACGATCGAGTTACTCACTCGAGAGCCCTCTTGATAGTACGGCAACTAAACTATAAACCGGTCTCCAACTACACTATGAGACCGGTGAGAAACAAACCCTATCAAGAGCAAACCTTATACTTGCGCATTCCACTTGAGCTCGATGACGACGATCTTGACCTCAACAAGATGGAACGCCTTTCTTGCTTGTGCTTGCTTGACGAAGTCTTGTGGATTGCTCCCCCATAATCCACCATGGGAGAGCTTCTTCTTCGGCGCATCTTCACATAACCATGACCACCATGTGGATTGCTCCCCCATAATCCACCATGGGAGAACTTCTTCTTCGGCGCATCTTCACATATCCATGATCACCATATGGATGGCAAGACTCAAGCAAAGGATCTCTTCGAGATGGCTCATCTTGAACTTGCACTTCATTTCTTCATTCTTCATCATGTTGATGTCTTGAAGTAACTTGAGGGCTCACTTCATCTTCATCTTCAAGACATACTTGACACTTGATATCCTTCATCAATTTCTTCTTATTGCAACCTTGAAGCCAACATATGGTTCAAGAATTGCCTATGGACAACTCCTACAAATATAACTCAATGCAAACATTAGTCCATAGGGATTGTCATTAATTACCAAAACCACACATGGGGGCTCCATGCACTTTCAATCTCCCCCATTTTGGTAATTGATGACAATCTCTTTGAGAGGGTTTATATAAGGAATTGAAGTAACAAATAAGTTGAATATATAGAGCAAACTCCCCCATAATATATGCATGTGTGAATGATCTTGACTTTCATTGCATATATTGGCATTCAAAGCCTAGTGGAGTTTCCTCTAAATATTCAACTATGCAAAGCAACAAGATGCAATGCAATAAAAGCACATGCTTAAGCACAAAGCAAAGACATAACCAAATTCCCTTAAACCCTCCAAACTTCTCCCCCATTGGCACCAATTGCCGAAATGGGTGAAAAATTTAGAAGGCCAATATAGTGAGAGTTCCTCCATAGCGTGTGCATTTCTCATAATTTGAGTGGAATCAAATGCTCATATCCAATGACGAATATTCGGAAGGAATCACACTATAGATAGGATCAAAGATTGCAAAAAGATAACAAAGTCAAGAAGCTTCAACAAATGAAGCAAGCAACCAAATGAACCACAAGGAAGATACCCAAAAGAAAGATAGATATTATGATAAGATCAAGAAGATTGCTCTAAATAATATGAGGAAGCTCCCCAAGGTTTGTGCACAAAACTAGACAATTTCCATTAGAGTATAAAGTGCACAAACATGGAATCATCACTCCCATAATATCATTCAAAAATAAAAGATACCAAGTGAATCAAACTCTAATGATCGCCACAAGATAGTGCTCTAAATCAAATGAGGAAGCTCCCCAAGGTACATGCATAAATTAAAATGTTGTATTTGAATACAATATGCATAACATGGAATCCTCACTCCCTTATTACCATTTAAAACACAAACATTTGCAATAGATCATAGATAGAACAATAAGCTTAACACTTGCAACAAACAAATAGTTGAGCAACAAGTAAGAGGCACCATAATAAAAAAGGCTCAACCAAGAGGATATGTGAAAGGCATGATAAAGCATATTATAAGACTATTACAAGGATGAGCAAAAAGCATCATCATAGTCTTCAATGAATTATATTGCTTGGCATGACCAATCAACATGCAATAAATAAAAAAGATATCAAAAGGAGATGTATCATCTCTTATGTGTATAAGTTTCTCTAAGTGGGCAATATCACAAAGATATTTATCCACAAAGAAACATGCACACACAAAATAGATACGCAAGAAAAATAGTATGATATTCAAGACGAAGTCATGCAATATACCAATAAGAATTTTGCTTAATAGCATGGCCAAAGGCTCAATTTTATCTTATTGTACATTCATGAACTTCAACCACAAACAACTAAAATACATCACAAATATCAACAAGGGATAGAAGATAGTTGGGATGCATTTGAGAAAGGCAACAAGTATCACAAACGGGGATACCAAAAGAAGTAACTAAATTTGCACTTTCATCTATATTGCACATGTGAGAGCCTTGAGGAATTGATATGCAACAAAATTGCTAGATAGGCATAGTTGGGATGGATGAATCATGAGCATGATTTAAAATACTTCCCAACACATGCACTCATCTCAAATTACTCACATTCACAATAAAGAGGTTTCATTAAGACTTTTGCAAGAAGCACAACATTTGCAAATCAAGAGATTCATGCCAAGATGCAACCATAAGGTTGGATACAAGAAAAGTATGCATGAGAAGATACTTGTTACCAAGATAGCATTGGTGTGGATGTAGTAGATATGTGTTCGTTGATCATCCTAGCTTGCCTCACGTTACCATTGAGTCACCACTTCTTTCCAAGAGTGAGACAAGCATTCAATGCATATCCATTGTACCTAACACAAAGGTAAGTACAAAATGGTCCCCAAACTAATTGGGTCCGAAGTAGTTAGACACACTACAACATATAGGACAAACTCCACAATTCTATGTGCATATAGATATGAAATTGAATTTCATGCACATCTTAGCCAAATTAGGATTTGATGGAGTTTACCCTATATATTGGATCAAAGAAAGTGACACATGCCATAAGATATACATATATTAAATATGCATGCACAATACTTTCAAGAACCAAAGGAAGATACAATTTGGACAAAACACCAAATAAACCAAGAGACAATGGTTGTCCAAATTATATCAAAGAATCAAATCAACACAAGATTGACTCCAAAGACTTATCTCATTATAAGAAGCTAATTAAACCTAAGCACAAAGGAATGAGATAACCAACTCCCAAGAGAGCAAGGTTCCAACAAATAAACCAAACCCTCGACACTTTTTATGATGGCACACAAGTACCAAAAGAAAATTTATGACTCCCAAAACCAAATTTTTGATAAAGATCAAGAGAAGTTTATATAACAAATATAGGAGAGCTCCCCAAGATTAGTGCATTATCTAGGATTTAGAATATGGATACAAAATGCACACAACTAGGATCATCACACTACCTATATCTACAAAAAAAGCTAAGAAAGTTTGAATAGAAAAAAGAACACATGGGAGTCAAAGCACAACAAATTCATGGCAATAAATAAGGCAATTTAAACACAAGAGCCAATGTAGATATGATCAATAAATATCTACCTCATAATTGATTACCAATTGTCCTAGGACAAGAGGTATTAGGAAATATTTCCCGGTGGTAGTTTGTAAGTATACATAAGATCATATTTACAACGAACAAAGCATATGGTAAAAGATAAGAGTTAACCATCATGCAAAGAAAGTTTCTTGATAGCTTCATTTAGTCATACCAACATGCAAGGCAATTAATAGTATTCATACCAACATGCAAAGCAATTAATAGTATTCATACCAACATGCAAAGCAATTAATAGTATTCATACCAACATGCAAAGCAATTAATAGTATGACTTGAAGCACATGGTTTTCCAAAAATGTATTGAGGGACACGTTGTGAAAAACCATGCCAAGAAAAACTTACACAAATAAGATCCACAAAGATATTAGCAATGAAGCCATTTAAGCAAATTGGAGCTTGTTTGAGCAAACATGCCACATAGGAGAGATAATCTACAATATCAATTCTATGTGACACAACCTCAAATGTTCACATTTCCTAGGCTTGTAATATGCACAAAGCTTATTACTCCCCCATAATGTGATAAGGAATTTATTTTCACAAGAGGCAAATAAGATCCAACTAGAGATATTAATGAACATTAGAATTTGAATTTCTCATGAAGATGACATACCACATAGAGACTAGATAATCTTGCAATATCAATTCTAAGTGATATTCCTCATGTACACACATTGTTAGGATTGTGAAATTCCTAAAGGCATATCACTCCCCCAAAATGTTATAGTCCAATAATCTCTCATAAGAGCCATATAAGATACAACAAGATGCAAAGAGGCTCCAACACAAGCACAAATACATGGTGTGCAACCTAACATACATAGACTTGATTTCTCAAGAAAAACAAGTAGGATGCACAACATATACAAACACATGTTAGGAACAAAACTAACACATGCAAAGGGGCGAGTAACTTTCAATATAAATGAGTTGAGCACATGTTACCGCAAGGAGGAACATTGGGTGTATGATAGAAGTAAGATAACCAAAAGACTTGGCTTGAGATAGTATAAATGATGAAGATCCCTTAATTCTTCATGATGTAGCCAAGTCTCCAATGCCCTCCAACAAGCACATATTGATCAAGTTTTGGATTGTTGGTCCCCAACTAAGTTGGGTCCTAAGAGGTTAGTCACAATAGGCTTGGCAACCCAAATGGTTCTTTTCTTGACACCACTTTGAGCACCAACATATTTGGCAAACACATTGCCACCCTCATCCTTACGAAGAGAATAAACATCATCAATGGAGATAGAGTTGGATGAGGTACCAATAGTGCAAAAAGAGGAGATGTGGCCCTTCTCACGGCATATGTAGCAAGTTCTTTTCCTCTCCTTCTTCTCACTAGATTTCTCCACAATGGGAATATTGGCTTGATTCTTCTTGGGAAGTGGAATTTCTTCAACTTGAGGTTGAATATGAGTTTGAGCTTGAGGCCGATTCCCTTTTTGCTTCTTCTTCAAAGGGCAAGATCTAACATGGTGCCCTTCAATTTTGCACTTGAAGCAAACAATCTTGGCCGGGTCTTTGACTTGTACTTGGCCCTTCTTCTTCTTGTTGTTGTTGTTGTTGGACTTGTTCTTGTTGTTGGATTTGAATCCAAGTCCACTCTTGTCATTGGGGGATTGTTGCACACTTAACATCGTGTCAAGTTTGCATTTCCCTTCATGACTCTTTACCAAGTCATTCTTCAAAGAAGTGACTTGAGCCTTGAGCTCTTTGATTTCCTCTACATGGTTAGTAACAACACAAGTACTAGAGGAAGTAGAACCTTCATTGTTAGAGCAAGAAGGCAAGGAAGATAATTCATCACAAGATTTAGCAATATTATGAGTGGATGAATTACTAGGACTAGCACATGGCAATATAACATTTTGAGTAGTAGTGCTAGTACCCACATGAGGCTCACAAGGTGTTGCCTTAGATATGATAGCCTCATGAGCTAACTTTAGCCTATCATGAGAGGCTAGAAGATCCTCATGGGAGCTAGCAAGCTTTCCATGATTTTCTTCCAATTTCCCATAATTGCTAGTTAGCAAATCAAGTTGAGCCCTTAGCTCAACATTCTCCTTCAAGATAGATGCTTCACAAGAAGTAGAGTTAGTAGCACAAGCATCATCACAAGACATATCAAGAAGAGAGGGTAACATAGCATGCTCTTTTAAATATGAAGCTTGTAGTTGCTCATATGACTTGGTGAGGATAGAGTGTTCGCTCTCCAAGGCCTTGTGGGCCTTGTCTAGATCATCTAGATCCTTAACAAGTTTATCATGACCAACACCAACTTTGGACTTTTCATTTTTAAGCAATTTTAATTTAGCTTTAGCATGGTCTCTTTCTTTAGTGAGTTTAGCAAATATTTCATTTTGAGACACCTCAAGGGTTTCAAGTTGCTCCTCTAGAGAGGCTACGGTATCTTGTTCTTCTTCAAGATCATTCTTTAAGGATGCTAAATCATTGGCATACTCTCGTTCAAGAGCACCCTTTTTATCAATGGTGTTCTCATGCATCCAAATAAGTTTTTGGCTCTCAATAGCGGTAGTCAAGATTTCAAAGAAGTGAGTGCTAGCAATTTTATTTTTGCAAATAA
The DNA here is from genome assembly GCF_022539505.1 of Lolium rigidum. Classification (NCBI taxonomy): domain Eukaryota; kingdom Viridiplantae; phylum Streptophyta; class Magnoliopsida; order Poales; family Poaceae; genus Lolium; species Lolium rigidum. The sequence continues at coordinate 275,177,133 of NC_061514.1, read as the reverse complement.
CCTTGAATACGCTCTCACCCTTATCACGTAGAGAGACAACCCAATCCTCTTCTTCATATTCATCCTCATCCTTATCACCACGAGACATATTAGGTTCCATGGTAGGAGGTACCGTGGAACCCTTGGCCATAAGGCATATATGAGGACCGTGAGATAAAGATGAGGAGTTACTTGAGGCTCCTTTCAAGATCTTGTCTTGACTAATAGAATCCTTGGTTTCCTCTACATTGTTAGACACACAACAACTAGAGGAAATAGAATCATTTTTATCATGGCCACAAGACAAATCAAGCATATCATTATGAGATTTATTCAAGCAACTTACACATGATATGCAAGGACTATCAACACAAGCATGTAAATCATTTCTAGTGCTAGATGTGTTTAAGTCCAAAGATGAAGCATTGCAATGAGATAGAGATGAAGAATCATCAATAGTAAGCTCAATATCAACATTGCAATTTTCATCACCACTCACCATATCATTACCTTGTGTCTTACCACACTTTGTTGAAGTGGATGAAGATGAGAACTCATCACGGCCGGAAGTGGAAGCAATACAATCATCCTCAATAATATTGGACACATCATATTTATCTTGAATCTTTGTCCATAACTCATGAGCGCTCCAAAAGGCAAGTATGGAAAAAGACCTACATCTCTCAAAGCATTCATAAGAACATAAGAAGCTTGAGAATTGAGATATAAATTTTTCTCATCCTCTAATGATAGATTTTGTGAATCCATAGGAGGAGAAAAACCTATATCTACAATTTTCTCCATATGAGGGTCAATGTCCCGAAAATGACTAAGCATGCAAATTTTCCAAACATCATAATTTGTACCATCTAATATAAGAGTGTTATCGTGCACTAATCCTCTAGCCGACATCTTTACTCTCAAGGCGGTGAAGCCTAAGAATGAGAGACCTTGCTCTGATACCAATTGAAAGGACACGGATGTCGCCTAGAGGGGGGGTGAATAGGCGATTTAAAACTTTTACGAGATGGGCTTAACAAATGCGGAATAAAACTAGCGTTTACTTTGTCAAGCCCAAAGCCTATATACTATGGTTCACCTATGTGCACCAACAACTTATTCTAAGCAAGAGTTCACCTATGTGCACCAACAACTTATGCTAAGCAATACAAGCAAGTATGTGATAGCAAGATATATATAACTTCAAGCACGATGGCTATCACAAGGTAAAGTGCATAAGTAAAGAGCTCGGGTATAGAGATAACCGAGGCACGCGGGAGACGATGATTTATCCCGGAGTTCACACTCTTGCGAGTGCTAATCTCCGGTGGAGAGGTGCGGTTGCTTAGTGCTCCCGAACGCCACAAGAGGCTCACCTTGAGGTGTGGTTGCTCGATGCACACCAACGCCACAAAGGCCTCACCCCAAGATGCGGTACTCACACCACACACCGAACGCCACGAAGGCGCCTCACCTAAATCTCCGGTGACCCTCGCCACAAAGGCCTAGGTCACGGTTCCACTAAGGGATTTCCTTCGAGGCGGAAACCGGGCCTTACACAAAGATTGGGGCACACATCCACAACTTAATTGGAGGCTCCCAACAAACCGCCACAAAGGCCTAGAGTCCGTCTAGGGTTCCAAGAACCCAAGAGTAACAACCTTCTTGCTTTCACCACCACGAATCACCGTGGAGAACTCAAACCGATGCACCAAATGCAATGGCAAGAACACCACAAAGATGCTCAAGTCCTTCTCTCTCAAATTCCAACAAAGCTACAAAAGCTATTGGGGGAATAAGAGAGGAAGAACAAAGGAATTCACAAAGAACACCAAGATCAAGATCTAGAGAGTTCCACTCACAAAGAGATGGATTTGATTGGTAGAAATGTAGATCTAGATCTCCTCTCTCTTTTCCCTCAAATGGGGGCAAGAATCATGGAGGGATTGAGAGATGGAGCAAGCTTCTCTAGTTCAACAATGGAGGGGAGAGAGAGTGAGAGAAGCACCGCCCAAGGAGGAAGAAGGGGGTATTTATACCCCCAAGAAAATCGAGCCGTTTGGGCAAAAACGGGGCCGGATATTCGGCCCAAGTTGGGCCGGATTATCCGGGGGCCGGATAATCCGGCCTCAGGGACAAAACCTGGACAAAATCCGGCCAAAAATCCGGCCCCTATCCAGAGCTGCTTTTCTTCCGGTCCTTAGACGATTTCGGGGGGGCCGGATATTTCCGAAATATCCGGCCCGGATAATCCGGCCCGGATATTTCCAAAATATCCGGCCTAAGAAAACTGCAGAAACACCAAAACTAAAACGGGCATAACTTTTGCATCCGGACTCCGATTTCGATGATCTTGGGCTCGTTGAAATCACAACAATGAGCTCTACAACAATATGCATAGAAACATCATAGTCCAGCAAAGGAGGATAGAAACAAATGAAGAAAGGTTTGACCTATCTCAAAAAGACATACCGGTAAAACCTCCAATCTTGAAAATGCAACAAGTTGCCCATGGAAAAACCATTCTCAATGAACTAGAGCTTGTCATGAGAATAAGCACAAGCTCTAAAACATCACATGGATAAGATCCAAATAAAACCAAGAAAGATGATGAACCAAACTCGAAAACGCAACAAGTGATCTATGCGAAATCCGTTTTCGATGAACTAGAGCTTGTCATGAGAATAAGCACAAGCTCTAAAACATCACATGGATAAGGTCCAAATAACAACCAAGAAAGATGATGCAAGGATGCAAAGGTTTGAGCTCTCTCCGAACGATACGATCGAGTTACTCACTCGAGAGCCCTCTTGATAGTACGGCAACTAAACTATAAACCGGTCTCCAACTACACTATGAGACCGGTGAGAAACAAACCCTATCAAGAGCAAACCTTATACTTGCGCATTCCACTTGAGCTCGATGACGACGATCTTGACCTCAACAAGATGGAACGCCTTTCTTGCTTGTGCTTGCTTGACGAAGTCTTGTGGATTGCTCCCCCATAATCCACCATGGGAGAGCTTCTTCTTCGGCGCATCTTCACATAACCATGACCACCATGTGGATTGCTCCCCCATAATCCACCATGGGAGAACTTCTTCTTCGGCGCATCTTCACATATCCATGATCACCATATGGATGGCAAGACTCAAGCAAAGGATCTCTTCGAGATGGCTCATCTTGAACTTGCACTTCATTTCTTCATTCTTCATCATGTTGATGTCTTGAAGTAACTTGAGGGCTCACTTCATCTTCATCTTCAAGACATACTTGACACTTGATATCCTTCATCAATTTCTTCTTATTGCAACCTTGAAGCCAACATATGGTTCAAGAATTGCCTATGGACAACTCCTACAAATATAACTCAATGCAAACATTAGTCCATAGGGATTGTCATTAATTACCAAAACCACACATGGGGGCTCCATGCACTTTCAATAGTACCCAATAAACTAGGTGACGCCCCGCGCGTTGCGGCGGGAAATCATGTTAATAACAGTTGTTTACTCCACAAATGGCCCTATAAAATAGCCAACAAAACAATAAACTTAATTGTTCTTATTAATGGGCACTGTGTAAGAAATATGTTTTATCGAGAAAGTCAAAAAGGAGACTCCGCGGTCATGTACCTTATCTTCCATCGGCCTGTAAACATGGACTGAATAAGGTCCATCTACGGTGTTGAAAAGTTAGTTGATTGAGCTTGAATTATCTAACGATGATCTTAGCCGAAGGACCATACACCACTATTATTTTTGTAGTACCACGATGTTCTCATAGACCCAGGTACATATAAATTACAAAGAAAATTATCTGCGAAAGTTAAACAAAATAGCCGGTAAAGCACATTAACTATTTGATCTTTCTTAGTGCAGATAAAGCAGAGAGAAGAGAAATTTTGTGGAAAACTATATAGTTGACCAACTCCAAGACCTTAATATATAGTTCTACATTAGTAACATTTAAGACGCCTGTGAAAATTTCTTACCCAAGAAATCCGAATGTTCAGTTTGTGCAGGCTGGCAGCCTCATAGCTTGGTTCAGTTATAGATAGATTTTTTCATCCATGCAAACCCAATAGATAGACTTTTGATACCTAAATTGGGGATACTTAACTTAAGTGTGTTCGATACAACCAAACATCCGGACAGCTCCACAAAAAAGCTTCAGACTGGTAGTATCTAATTTTTCATCCATGCTCAATAGATAGATTGATACCAAAATTGGAGAGACTTAACTGTGTTCGATACAACCAAACTTCCGGACATGCTCCACAAAAAGCTTCAGAACTTGGTAGTATAAAAGAGAATAAAAGAGAATGAACAAAAGCCTGGTGATCCTACCTTGGTAGTAGGAATAAAGTAAATAGACAACATGGCAACAAATGACTATCTTTTAATCCTTTATGTCGAATTGTTCTCGGTCTTCAACTGCGTATAATAGAGGATCTGCATCAGGAATAGGGCTTTTGGTTTCTTCAGATTCACAGTAACACATTTGATTAAATTTTACAGTAAAGAGCATCACATATAAAGTTCAAATCATAAGATGAGCATGTGATCAACTTCTTCTTCGCCTAGCAGCATACAATTGTAGGATTCAAGAGATAGCCTCCGCCAGGCTCCACAACTGAACCGATAGAACTCCCATCTGCAAGGAAAAAACGTAAAACAACAACATTATCCATCGGAAACAATCAAACATGTAGGCTCCATCCACCAAATCAAGATACTTGTTGGTCAGAACAAAAGAAGTATTACCACTTCCCACGCTAGTGGAGCCGGAGACGTCTAGAAAGGCTAGAGAAAATTAATCTGCAAGAGAAGAAAGTCCAGACAAAATCAATCTGCATTCTGCAAGAGAACAAAGTCCAGACAAAATAAATCTGAAAGAGAAGTAGCATCGACGGCATGTGAACTGAGGTGGAGAAGGTGCAGAAGAGGGAGGCGATGTCTCTCAAGGAGCACCACAGCAACGGGGTTGCAGCCTGATGAACGCTGGTCGCGTGGAAGCCCAATCGTGTAGGCCGGACGATGCATATGATGCGTACTTCAAACAGGCACATCAATGCAATCCAGCCATAGGTGTGTTGGTATATACATATGCAGATGGTATGCCTGTTCGCTGATGCCATTACTGTCTAGAATGTAGAGAGGATGGCTCATGGCTGGACATGCATCATGGTATGTCTTGGAGCAAGAAACGATGGCTGCACAATGGCTAATGAAGATTGAGCAGTCATATATATAGAGAGGGGTAGAAGAATTCGAGAGCAAAGAGATTAGCAGAGAATGGAACACCGGGTAGAGGAATGGACCTAGCAGAGAATGGAACACCAGGTAGAGGAATGAGCGAGGCTATTATTAATTGTTCAGTTTTTAAAATCAATGGTGGGAGTGTTTCAGTTTCCAATACATCAATGCTTAGCGTAAGTGGAGAAGATGAAGTGTGAAGAGAAGAAGTCGCTGGAGACCAGGGTCCATAGGCAAACACTTGAGGCAAAAAAAAAAAAACATCAATTGATAGGCCACTCGGGAAGAAAACGTGGATGGGTAAATGACATGGACCAATTAGAGGCTTGCTGACGTGTATAGCCTGCATGTAGAGAGAAATAGTGTAGTGGGGGTCTCCTATTTAGAGATAGAAGATTTGTAAGCCATAGTTTGCTCACAATCCAAACATACCTGAACTTGATAGTTCCCTGTACTTGGGTACATATAAGTCTTGTGCCAAACTTTGACCATGATCTTGAGCAACAAAATATCTGTTATAAGCCACAAATATGTACCATTGGAATCTTTCAAATACGAATGCTCCGGTATGTTTTTTGTGTCAAATAAATCATATTTTATTAGTTAACTCAAAGTTGGACTAAAAAATTGAGGGAGTGACATGATTCGGAAGATGGCACATGTGTTTGGGTAGTTTAAGTGTGACTTTTTTTTGGGTTTTGACATTTCGTTTGATTTTGATGTTGCATACGTTGTACAACTCTGTTTATCCCATAGTTTTGCGATTTTTGTTACCTACTTAGGTTGTACACAAGTAGTGCATCTTAATATGTTTTGTTGCAAATCTTGTAATTCAGAATTCTGAAATTTTTGACACACCTAAATGTTCATGCATGTGTGCTCATCGAAAATTTCAACAACAATAACATCAAAACTTTTTTCGCAAGCAAGTTGAGGTAGCTTCATGGAAAATTTGATTGAAAAGATTTTTTATGGACTGCACAAAAATAGGGCGTTTCAAACATTATTTTAGAGCACTATTTTTTGCTACTTTTACACGAGCACACCTTGTACTCTTTCATAAAACTTTGCAACCATGTGAACCTGTTTCGGTCTCGATACTCGCTATTTGGTGGCAGGGCACTCCACGGTCTGAAGCGAGAGGGCAGGTGGCCCTTTCGGCTGCAACTTGGTGGATCTAGGGTGACAATGTCCGGCAGTATGAGATAGAGTTGTAGTTTCGCCTTTTGTTTGTTTTCTTAGGTGCGTCGTGGAGGGTGTAGCTTCACTTGTTTTTTAAAAATCTTTGATCTGTTTTATAAGAGGATTTTCTCATCGATTATACTGTATCAGTTTGATAAAGCGAAATGAAAACATGTTTTGAGCAAAGAAATCTCACTGCAATCCTCGGATGGGACGGATCAGCCCACACGGCGGGGCGCGGGCCGGCCTAAACGTTTTGACCTAAAACCCTACAGCGGCGAGCCCGGGCCGGGCTAAACATTTCGAGCTAAACCCCGATGACCCGATCCACCTCCAATCTATATAGTAGTCCCATTCGCTCTCCGGCGTTTCCCATCGAATTCTAGGGTTTATCCTCTCCCGCCGCCTCCGACGCCGGCGTATACCTCGGTTCTCCGGCATGGCTCAGCAGATCAGCAAGAAGCGGAAGGTACGAGCCGGACCCCTCTCTTCTTTTGATCCCCAGTTCGATTTCCATGGCATGTTGAGTTGACGCGCCGTTGCTCGCTCGCAGTTCGTCGCGGATGGCGTTTTCCTGGCGGAGCTGAACGAGATGCTGACCCGCGAGCTCGGGGAGGACGGCTTCGCCGGCGTCGAGATCCGGGTCACCCCCATGCGCACCGAGATCATCATCCGCGCCACCCGCACGCAGAACGTCCTCGGTACGTGCATTTCTGGATGCCCATTCCGATAAGATCAGCAATTATCCCCTGTTTCTAGTTTTTGTTTGCCGAATGTCAGATTTTACTGATTTGTGGTTGTGGCGTTCAGGCGAGAAGGGTCGGAGGATCCGGGAGCTGACGTCGGTGGTGCAGAAGCGCTTCAACTTTCCCGACGGCAGCGTGGAGCTCTACGCCGAGAAGGTCATGAACCGCGGCCTCTGCGCCGTCGCGCAGGCCGAGTCCCTCCGCTACAAGCTCCTCGGTGGCCTCGCTGTCCGAAGGTTGTTCTCGAACCCACTGGCACCGAAACTAATGTTATTGCGTAGCATAGTACCATGTCATCTTCACAACAGGCTTGGCACATTGCCCGCCAGGCCTGTGTTCGATGGTGACATAAATCAATCCCCACCCTCTATTGCATTTTTGTAGGCAGTGGGATTAGCTATTGTTCCATTGCTTACTGCTTTGGAGGGAATATGACCCCATATTGCTTCAGATGCGGTTCTTGTGCTGTTGTTAGCTATACTGTTATGTCATCTATAAAGCAAATAGGTTCACCTTATGCCAACTTTGTGTCGGATGATGACTAGATTACCTGTGCCAACCAGACTTCATTTGTTGCAAGCTTTGTCTATAGGCTTCTAATGTGTTCATAACTGGTTGGCCTCATTATCTGCATTTGCTTTCACACTGTCTTTTTTCTTATGTTAACATTGGGCTTATCAAGCTGCTAATTAATTTTTGTTATTGCTGTTCAAATCTTATATCAATTGTTACTTGGTTGCTCTCTGACTAAATAAGTGATTGTATTTGCAGGGCATGCTATGGTGTACTCAGGTTTGTCATGGAAAGTGGTGCCAAGGGCTGTGAGGTACCTGCCCTGTTAACTGAAGTTTTATCTAGTTTTGATTGGGTCAATGTAGCTCATGTGCTGATAGGCCATTCTGTTTTTGCCAGGTCATTGTGAGTGGGAAGCTTAGGGCACAGCGTGCTAAATCCATGAAGTTCAAGGATGGGTATATGATCTCTTCCGGCCATCCAGTCAACCAGTATATCGATGGAGCTGTGAGGCATGTTCTTCTCAGACAGGTTTGGGGTTCTCATGAAATTAGTTGATATATAGAAGTTTGGTATTGTTTATTTGCATAACTAACTTGATGATTGATTTCTTACTTTCTTTCAGGGTGTTCTGGGTATCAAGGTTAAGATTATGCTTGACTGGGATCCTAAGGGTAAACAGGGGCCATCTACACCTTTACCTGACCTTGTTACCATCCATCCTCCCAAGGACGAGGATGATTTTTTGAAGCCCCTTGCAGCAGAAATAGCAGTTGCTTAAAAGTAAAAAAGTCGCAGCTGCTTAGGAAGATTAGGTGAACTGATGTTTGGAGTTGAGATTTTGTAGTTATTATATTTCTGCATCATTTAAGTGTCTGTTAACATTATTGCTAGAGAAGTCCTTTACCTTCTATAAAGTTGCAAATATCAGCAACTTAATATAAGCCTTTAAGATTTCGTCCTTACTAGTGTGTTGTGGAAATGCTTGCTGCTCTGATGTATAGTGCTGCTAGATCATGATAAAGTCAACTGAAGTGCTACAATGTGCTTTGTCTACCTTGTTTTTCCCTCTATTATTCATCTTCTGTTGGGAATAAATGGGTTTGTTTTGTTCAGCATCCTGCAGGATTGTGTGTATCAGCTTGATGCTTTATATGCATTATGTGCTGAAAGTTTTTCCTGCTATACCAAAATGGGGAAAGTGGGCAGTTGGGTTAAGCTTATATGCTTTCTCCAACAATCATTTTCCTCTCATCTATCATGAAACATTTTTGTATTTTTACACCATTGTTGTTGCCTTCCATGATTACAAAGCCATTTGCTTTGTTTCGCTGTTCTTTATTCTTGATGAACGCTCTGGTTAGTGCATTTTATCTGATACGATTATTAGCTTGTCTGCATTTTATAGGAATTTAGTTTACTTAATTTTGGCCCTTGTGCCTCTGCAGGATAAGTGTGTATCGGCTTAGTGCCTTATGCTATGCATTTTTGCCGAAAGTACTTTCTGCTATATCAATTTGAGGAAAGTGGGCAGTTGGATTTAGCTTGATAATTTGCTTTCTCCAACAATCATTTTCCTCTCATTAGGCTTCATATATATTATTTCTTTATGCCTTTGGATCTGCGTCCATAAGCTCATGACTCTTGATTTGTTTATGGAATTTGATGTGTGGTGAACTTGATTCTCTCCCTTCCAGATTTTTGCATTTTATCTTCTCTAAGTGCAGGACTATCATAATTGGTATTGCACTTCTAATTGTGTGTACTGGCCTGGATATGTTTACTGCTAGAGTAATTTGGGAGAAATGGGCAGTTGAGTCCTCTATGGTACATGGTTTTCTCAACAATCATTTTTCGCATATGTTGTATCGTGAGTTGAACCTCTTTTTTCGTCACTGCTTGTACTGCTTAGTTGTGTATGCTTAGGCAGCAGATTGCTGTTTTTTCTCTGTTTATAATCAGTTTTTTTCTCTTCAACCGAGGTATACTTTGCTTCTTTGAATTGAGGCACATAACCGTGTGTTCAGTTTATTCATCATACGTTGGGAGGTGCGTGTGGCTTGGTGTTGGCACCTGAGTTGAGATGAACTGTGAGAGGACAATGATTGGGTACACTGCCTTCACATCATCTCTCAAATCAAGATATGTATTACTGTGCATGTTGTTTGCCAAACAGCAGGATTTTGTGTCGGCAGCAATCTGTGTTGAGATGAAATGTGAGAAGAGAATGATTGGGTACACTGCCTTCACATCATCTCTTGAATCAAGATACAGAGTGATGTGTTTTCTGTGTGGGAAACAGCATTATTTTGTGTCGGCAGCAATCTGTGTACTTTTGCCGAGTGGTCCTGCAAAAGTGATCTCTCCTGGAGGATGTTAGGGCATCTCCAACCGGCTGACCCAAACGGACGCGCTGGGCCGTTTGGGTGGCCGAGCGGACGTGCGGACGGAGCCCCGCGTCTGCGCGTCCGTTTGGGTCGCGCCCTGCGCCCAACGCGGCACGTTTGGGTCGCGGCCCCGTACAGTACTTTTTATTGTAAATCCACTATAAAAACACAAAATAAATTGTAGAAAATTTATAAAATAGTTCAAATGCTCAAAATTTATTACACATTACATTGTCCACGTAATGAAGGATAAAGTATTATTCAAAAAAATAATGAAAAAACGATACAAATGATCTAGGCTTCCGGATTTCCTTCATCATCGTTGTTTGCGGCATTGTTGCCTACATGCTCGCCGGACGTGCTCGATCAAATCTGCCTGCGACTGGTTGTGTACAGCTAGATCTCGAATTTCATGGTGTGCATGAAGAACTTCCTGGAATGATGCCGGGCCACGTTGAGGAGTAACCAACTCTCCTTGGCCCTCCCAGTCACTATCATAGAGTGAATCATCCCGCTCTACCTCAACAATCATGTTATGCATGATTACACATGCGGTCATCACCTCCCACAGAGTTTGCACATCCCAGTGCTCGGCAGGTGTCTGACGATAGCCCAACGAGCTTGGAGGATGCCAAACGCCCGCTCGACATCTTTCCGGGCTGCCTCCTGCTCTTTGGCAAACCTTGCCTCTTGCTCTGAGTTGGGTTTTCGGATTGTCTTCACAAGTGTAGCCCAAGGTGGATAGATACCATCAGCAAGGTAGTACCCCTTGGTGTAGTGGTGGCCATTGATCTCAAAATCCACATCAGGGGACTGACCGTACGCTAGCCTATCAAACACCGGAGAGCGCTAAAGCACATTGATGTCATTGTGCGAGCCAGCCATTCCGAAGAATGAGTGCCAAATCCATGTATCCTGTGAAGCAACAGCTTCAAGAATGACTGTGCACCCCTCAGAATGGCCACTGTATGCCCCTGCCAACCAAAGGGGCAGTTCTTCCACTCCCAGTGCATGCAGTCTATGCTGCCAAGCATCCCAAGAAACCCCCTGGAAGCGTTGATTGACAACAGACGAGCTGTGTCCGCTGCATTAGGTTGCCGGAGGTACTCTTCTCCGAACGTACCGATCACAGCTCTGCAAAACCTGTACATCGCTTCCAAGCCGGTAGACTCACTCATGCGCGTGTACTCATCTACGAAATCACCGGCAACACCATATGCAAGCATCCTAATCGCTGCCGTGCATTTCTGGTACGAAGAGAGGCCTACCTTGCCAACTGCATCCACTTTCGCGTGGAAGTAGTCGTCGTAGAGCTTGACGCCATCCATTATCCGGCGGAACAACGGTCTGGACATCCGAAAACGACGGCGAAACAAGGCCGGCGTGTACAATGCCTTGGGTTGGAAGTAATCGGTGAAGAGCTGGTCGTGGCCGCGTTCTCTTTTGCGGTCCAAGGCGGCGGCGCGCCCGGCAAGGACCCCGGTGCACGGGGATCTGCGAGACAATGTGATCGTGGATGATCAGCGCAGCATCCGTGAAAAATTCGTCGTCCGAGTCCTCGTCGGACGACGTGTCGATGAAGTTCTTGAAGAAGTAGTCGTCGTCGCTGTCCATGATCTACAGATGAAGAGGGACAAATTTTAGTATGCCCATTTCATCGAACACCTCGCACGCGGAGGCCATCCAATGCGTCCGTAGGGACCTGCAGGCCATGGTCGTCTCGGCCGACTTGCGGTCTAAGAGCTCACCTCCGGCGGCAACGGCGCAGCTGCGACGGCGGGAGGTCTCGCGACAGTGGGAGGACAGCGGCGACGGCGACGGCGTCCTCCGACTCTGCTACGACGCGGCGAAAGCAGCGCGGGGCCGCGTCCTATGCTTCCGCCCCGCTTGCCGGCGTGTCGGCGACGGTGGCCGGCGTCGACGCCTCTCCCAAATCGCCGGTCCTTGGCTGGCGGCGGAGCGGCGGGAGATGTGTGCGAGGGGTTTGTGTTTTGGGAGACAGACGAGCGGGCCGGGGGCGGACAAGGGGAGGACGCGAGCGACCAGCATCCGGCGTCCGCGGCCACGCAAACTCGTCCCAGATTTGGGCCGGGTTTGGGTCGTCCCGGACGCCGCGGCCATCCGTTTTAGGGATAGGTCCGCGCGCTGGGCCGCGTTTTTGTCCGGCTCGACCCAAACGGACGCGCGGGCGCGGTTTGGGTCGCGCGGTTGGAGATGCCTTACTTGTCTTGCTAAGATTTCCTGGTGGAATGCAAATCGTGCCCTCCATTCTACCTTTTTCTACTACATACAATGCTCACATGGGAATCTGTATTGTGTTCTGTCCATTTTTTTTTGTTGCAATTTCATATGTTACCACACGAAATTTGTTTGTCATTGCGCTTATGATGCTTATGATATTTTCCAGATTGGACACCTGTAAAATCATGAAGGTACTGTTAAATGCCAGTGATGCCATGGGAAGAAAAATCATGAAAAAAGTAATTTACTTTCTTGCCATGCACGACAACCTATGCTAATAGGTTGCAAATACGTTCTTATGCATTGGCATTTTCGCCCCCTCTTAGGGCATCTCCAATGGGAGAGTAAATGACAAAAAACTACCACAATTGTGCCATAGATGTCACGGAACTACCAAATGGAAAGCGATTGTCACATGACTATCAATATTGGTCATGATGAAAAGCATTGATTTCATTATTTAGCCGTGTTAAACCGTTTTTTTGACTATTTGGGCCCACTTGCCAGGACTACGTGGCAAATGAAGACCTAAGTGGTAGTTTCAATTTAGAAATTAGAAATATAACCTCAGAACATATTTTGTGTCACACATAGATCCAATTCCCCACATAAAAAATAAAAAATAGATAAATGAAGAAAATAAACTTCCTCAAATGCGCATGCCGCGCTGCCAGCCACGTCGTCGCCCAGGCCCAACGCCTTGGGCTTGGGGGCGGACGCGGTGAACCCTCCCGCGCCATGGCCGGGCCGGTGATAGGGGGAGCTTCGGCGACGACGCGCTGGCCATCGGGTGCTGCTGCCGCCGCTTGGCCGGGTGCGCATCGAAAGAGGGGAAGGCGCCATGGAACGCGCGTGGGCGTGTTGCTGGTGCAGGTGGGAACAGAAAGGCGTGGCGGCGTCCTCGTCGGCCAGCGTGAATAGGATGCCGTGGCCTGGACCCATCAGCATCGGCGGCGGGGGAGCATGACACGGTCGAGGTCAAGATCCGGGTGGCCTTCGTCGTCCCCTGGCGCAGCATCGTCGTCCACGGCGCCAATGATCCAGCAGAGGAAGGAGCTATCCTGCTGTGAGGGCGGCGGCGGGGGCTGGCAGTGGTCCTGCATCGTGGCGGTGTGCGGTTCCCCCCCAGCCGGCCATGTCGAGGGGCGGGAGTTGGTGGACCCAGTCGTCCCTGCAGAGGAGGGAGGCCATGCGGGCGCCGCCAGGGCGAGGACGAAGACAATGTGGCTGGCGGCATGCTGGCGCGGCGGGCTAGCGGTGGGGCTAGCCAGATGGGGAAGGTGAGATCGAATCGATGGAAGACGTTGACTTGGGACCTGATAGCTTTTGGGAAAGGGGATAGGGGGTCTTCTGTAAAATTAACAGAAACAATTCATTTGTTTTTTTGTCATGTGGGACCTGACAGTGGGTTCCAGCTACCAGAAACTGAATTAAGACGGTTGATTCGTAGAATCAGTGCTCCGCATCGCGAGCGTGCTCCAATCCTGGTAGTCATGTGACAATCGTGTTCCATTTGGTAGTTCCGTGACATCTATGGGACAATAGTGGTAGTTTTTTTTATCATTTACTCCCAATGGGAAGATCCAAATTGGACATGTCTGGCCGTTTGGTGGCTGCGCGGAAATGGGGCGGTGGGCGAAAGTCTATTTAGGTAGTCCAGTGCGTCCAATGTGCCCATGCATCAAAATACCAACAAAAAATGTAACTAAACATACTTCATTGAAACATATACCCTATTGTGGGCAAATTTATAATTTATACAAAAGAAAGCCATATATAGGCTTTTAAATACCTAAAAATAAACCTAGTTAGGGTTTGGGGTGGATGCGGTTCCTAGTCCTAGTAGTAGAACTTGTTACCATCCTCCTGGTCGTCAGCGTTGAAGACGAAGACTCCCCCGGACGGTGAGGCGCGGTTGCCTGTTGCGGCTCAAGAAGCTGGAGCGCGTCGGGGATTACGGCCACGATGACCACTGGACCCGTTTCCAGGGCGAGCGTGGGTCTGGAGGGCTAGTCGGCCTGTGCAGGTGTGCCAGCTGTGGCTCCTCCTCCTGTTGCGTCGCCGCAGCCGCCTGCATCTCTACCTCGTGCTTGAGGCGGACATGGCGCTCCTCCTCCTAGAGTGCGGCATGGCGCGTGGCCTCCTCATGCCGGCGCTCCATGTCGAGGAAGGCCCAGGCGTCGGCGTCCTCGCACGCCCTCCTGGCCTCCTCCTCCAGCGCGGAGGTGCGACCACTTGGCCAGCTCCTCAAGGTTGTTCATCTCGACAGACGCGCCAGCACGGTGCGCAACTCCAGGTCGTCCTCCTCCGCCTCCACGGACAGCGGAAGTGGCGCGGCCACTTGGGTCGTGTCTTTGATGTAGAGGCCGCCTTGGCGGCGGGGAGGCCTCCTGGCTGATGCTGGTGGCATGCGCGGCGTCGCGCAAGGCCTCGTCGTGGCCGCGCGGGACGCGAAGAAGGTTCGGCGGCGTTGGTCGTGCTCCGCCTCAAACCACATGTCCCAGTAGGGGCTCTTCTTCGCGTGTGCCTGGTCTGCCGGAGGTCCGGCGGGAGCTGGATGCGGCACAGATGGATCTCGGTGAGGCGAGCGTGGTCGGTTGCGGGGATCGGTGGCACCGGCCCGATCTGGGCTCATGTGCCATCTGTGGGGGAGGTGGACCAGAACATCTGTGCCGCCACCACGGCGACGTAGATGCGGTCGCTCTCGACCGTCGGCGGCGCCATCGAGAATGCGGCCGACGCGATCTGTCGGCTGCTGCCGGCCTCATGGTTGTTCGCGTTGGGACCGAACTCTTTTTTCTTCGGTGCTAGAGCTCGTGCATGCAGAGAACCGATGGAGTGTGGACTAGAGTGGATAGGGACAGTCCCCTCCCGATCCATATTAAATAGGACCTTTGCGCGACAGGTGGGCCCTACGATGCGAGAAGGCGAACGTCGGAGGATGTCGTGTGCCATCCGCGACCACACAAATCTGACCCAGATTTGGTCTGCCTTTGGGTCATCCCGTACCCTGCAGCCATCCGTTTTTGAAATACGTCGCCGCGTTGGGCTACAAATTTGTCCAGCGCGACCCATTCAGAAGCGCGGGCGGTCGCCGTGTTGGAGATGGCCTTACTTGGACAGACAATGTTTCACCATGCATCTTTCCATAAATTAGTGGCACTTTCTCTCTTTAAGGGAGTTAATAACTAAAACAACGTTGTTGATCCTAAATTCGTTATGGAAAATGTAACAGAACAAAAAATGCGAAGCAGCAGGAAAAATATATATAGTGTCTCTCTGATACACTGACAACAATTTTCAACAAGAAAATATTATAAAAGTTTAAGGGATGTGATACGATTCTGATCAGTTCAGCAGCTAGTTTGGTCTCCGATGGGAGCTAACACACTGATGTAGCTTACTCGTAGGAGGACCCGTCTTGTCTGCAAAGACATGGAAATATAAAAGCTGCCAGTAAACGAACTGTGCATCTCTGACGGGATTTTTGGTGAGGTAAAAAATAATCCTCCGTCCTAAAATATAAAGTGTAAGTTTTGTCCAAAGTTAAACTCTACCAAATATTTATGAAAAAAATATCAACATCCACAATATTTAATAGACGTATTGAGGAAATATACTCTATGATGAGTCTATTGATATTGATTTAATATTTTACTCCCTCAGTTCGAAATAATTATCTAAAAATAAATGTATAAATATACATAAACACATGTCTAGATATATCCATTTTTGACAATTATTTTAAATAAACTTGGTCAAACTTAGAGGATGTTTACTTTTAACTAAACTAGTACTCCCTCCGTCCCAATTCATAGGGCTTGCGCATGTTCCTAGGTTGTAAATTTGACAATGATAATACAAGATATATATTAAAAATATATACAGTATATCATTAGAAAGTTCACTTGTTCTACTTTCTAATGATGTAAGTTTTGTGTTGTACAATTGATATTATGTTGGTCAAATTGAGAACCTAGAAATACGCGTAAACCCTATGGACTGGGACGGAGGTAGTACTCCCTCCATTCTAATGAATAAGGTGCCCTCGTTTTGCGTGTTTTTTTAACTAAAAAAATACTCAAAATGTATAAACAATATTGTATGATCATCAGAAAGTGCTTTTTCAATACGAATACAACGATACTAATTACGTATAATATAGTCAAGATTTAATTACTTAATTTTTTTGGTTAAAGTTTGTCTTAAAATGCACGGTGCACCTTATTCATGGAAACGATATTTTAAGGCAGATGTAGTAGTAAAGAACGTGAGGGCATGCGCAGGTTATCTATGGTATTTGTAAGAGACTTAATCTACGTTTTTAATGGGCACATCGTTTTGCTGAACGTTGAGCCAGTTTCACTACCAGCTGAAGAGCCCAAAAAAGGATGGGATTTCTATTTTCGTGCCCCTGGTTCGTTAGTTGTATTTAGTTTTCTCCAGTTCCTTAGTTTTTCCTCAGTTTTCTCCTCCTCTAGTTTGAAACACGCACAAGTGCTGGAACGGCTGGTAGCCGTCAGGTCAGAGGCCTTGACCGTTAGTCTGACCGGGTGGGGCCGCACAGGGGCAGCTCCTCCCTGACCGTCTCGTGCTGACGGGTAGGGTCAGGAGACACGTCGGAGCATCCATCCATCTATCGCTGACGTGTGGATCGTTTTATTTCATGATTTTATACGCGGTGCTGCCAATGACAAATGGGGCCGCTCTATAGGACTGCCGCAGCCAATGACCAATGGGGTCGTATATTTTTCAGGAAAAGACATATATTGCCGCTATGTGGGGCTGCCGCAGCCAGTGACCAGTGGGGTCGTCTATTTATTTAGAGAAAATCATATATTGCCGCTCTGTGGAGCCTCCGCAGCCAATGACCAGTGGAGTCGTATATTTTTCAGGAAAAGACATATATTGCCGCTCTGTGGGCTGCCGCAGCCAATGACCAGTGGGGTCGTCTATTTATTTAGAGAAAATCATATATTGCCGCTCTGTGGGGCCGCCGCAGCCAATGACCAGTGGGGTCGTATATTTTTCAGGAAAAGACATATTGCCGCTCTGTGGGGCTGCCGCAGCCAATGACCAGTGGGGTCGTCTATTTATTTAGAGAAAATCATATATTGCCCCCTGTGGGGCCTCCGCGGCCAATGACCAGTGGGGTCGTCTATTTTTCAGGAAAAGACACATATTGCCGCTCTGATATATGTCTTTAGAGAATATCATAGAGAGAAGCAACAAGTTCGCTAATTAATTATTTTTAAGCTAGACCGGAGAACCGCTGGCAGCTTGTTCCGCACCGTCGGACGGAGCAGCAATCGCCGGCGCCTCATCGCGCCGCCGGCTCTGTCCCCCGGCGGCGTCGGACGGACTGCGGCGCTGCGCGTAAACCACGGCTCCAGCACTTGTTTCGTCCGCACGCATTGTACCCACCGCAGGAAAGTCCGCCGCAAGCAGATCCGCCGCCCACGACGACCGGGATTTGTTCCGCGCACCAATTGGTAGTATAGCTTGGTAAGACCTCCGCTTCTGCCTCCCCGCCCCTAATCGATTCGGTTCCCGTAATTTATTGGAGTTTGCGGGTACGAAATAGTCCTCAATGTCCGGTCGTAGCGGGTACACCGACGAGGGTGGGGATTCGATCATGTCGTGGCCACGTTCTACTTCTCCTACCTCGTCGGAAGTGCGGGTATCTAGCTTCAGCTCT
Organism: Lolium rigidum; assembly: GCF_022539505.1. Lineage (NCBI taxonomy): Eukaryota > Viridiplantae > Streptophyta > Magnoliopsida > Poales > Poaceae > Lolium > Lolium rigidum. Next base: position 275,159,129 of record NC_061514.1, on the reverse strand, counting down.
CGTACTACCGTTGAATTTGAAGTGCCGCCATGGCCTGTTGGAGTGATTTCAGTTGTTCTTTTTTTCCATTATTGTTACAGTTAGCCAGGCAAGCCGCTGATCCATGGTACATCGCATACCAAGATGAATCAACCCGGTGGTGTAGCCAGAGGATGGATTTGGAGGAGAAGGTGGCCAATTTAGGTGATGAATTGGCCCGTAAAAACCTGATGATATTCGAGCTGAAGCGTATTGTGGAGGAAGAAAAGAAGAATTCAGAGCTTATTCGCAAGGAGAAGTTGAGAGTTGAGACAGATCTTGCCGTATTTGATCAAGTGGTAGAAAATCTAGAACATGAACTTAAAGTGATGGGAGAGGAGAAAAGTAGATTCATCTGGGCAGTTTTATTAGGTGTCATCCCTGTCCTAGCGATTATGTGGTTCTGGTAGACGATTTAGTATAGAATTGTTATTCAGTAGATGGCTCTAACCACTGTATTTTGTTGTGGCTCTAACCACTGTATTTTGGCGTACAATTTCCTAGTTGTGCTAAGTAATGCGCACGATAATTTTAGCATGCATGACCATTTTATAAAAGTGAAGGGATCCCAAAAGTGAAAGCATGTACCAGCCTCCGGATCAAATACATATCAATATCTTCCCAATCAAGTTGGGATAAAATTCAAATCATACATACAGATGTACATGGACACGTCAAGAACATGGAGAAGCTTTTTTTGAGACGGAGGTAGTAGTTCGAACAATTTTATCCCAATTGGAAATTGAAAAATACAAATTTATCATAATTTATCCTAAATTGCAGCGTCGAACACGGCCGCGCAGTGATGGGCAAGAAAGGCCGGGACGACGGGCGGCTGAGGGGTGGTCATCTGCGCCATCTGCCGTTGAAGCGATGTTATCGGCGATGGCTTCAATGTTCGTGGCATCGATGACCACTGTCGGAACCGCCGCCGTCTTGGTGTACTTCATCGGCGACGGATCCGCAGAGGGCTGGATCGGCGGCTTTGCGGCGCGGTTGTAGACGATGGCTTCAATCGTCTTGGCATCGATTCGCACTCTCGGCACCGGAAGTGAGACATCAACCAGGCTCCGACATTGAAGGCTGGGTCTGCGCCGTCGAAGCGATGTTGTAGGCGATGGCTTCAATGTTCGTGGCATCGATGACCACTGTCGGCACGGTCGCCGTCTTGTTGTCCTTCATCAGCAACGGATCTGAGGAGGGCAACGGAAGTGAGACATCAATAGCCTCCGACATTGAATGCTGGATCTGCGCCGTCGAAGCGATGTTGTAGGCGATGGCTTCAATGTTCGTGGCATCGATGACCACTGTCGGCACGGCCGCCGTCTTGGGGTTCTTCATCATTCAACAGATTTGAGAAGAGAAACGAAAGTGAGACAGAGAGACATTTCAACTATCTCTGACGGTTAGATCCTCACCGGCACTCTTAGATCCGCGCCGCCGCATGCCACCGCACGCACGGTTAGATCCGCGCCGTCGCACGACGCCGCACGCACGGTTAGATCCGCGCCGCCACGACCGCCGGAGTAAGAGAGGAAAGAGGAGAGAGGAAGATGCGACTAGAATATGCGACTGCCAGGGTTGGTAGGTATGTGCTCTGCTCTTGTCTCCGTATGCGTCCATCGTGGTAGAGAGAGATATACTGAGCCGTCCGATCATAAATGATCGAACGGTGCAAGCGTTCGTTGAGCTTTCAACCAACCAAGATCCGTGTGACATACATCTCGACCAATCAGAGATCAGCCAGTGAGTACAAGTTAGGGAAACTGAGTAGAACTAAGAGTGGGAAAAAAGAGGAAATGTTTATCGGAAGGGCAAAACTGAGTAGGACTGAGTAAAACAAGTGGGCCCGGAGGGGGAAAACTGAGTAACACTAAGTAAAACAGGGGCACCCAAATAATAAAGGGACTAAGGGAAATTGAAGCTTTTGGCATAAAAATAGTAAAATTGTGTTATTTGAACAATATATTACATTTTGGCCAACTAGATATTGTTTGCAATTCAAAGATACACAAGTGTGACGAATTTGGACACATTTGGACAAAGTTTGTAAGCATAGTGGGTTTTTGGGAGGTGTATTGAGCAGAAAGCCCTGCATCTTCATAGCTAGTAGCTCATGGACTAGGAAGTGGTTTTGAAGCTTTTGGCATAAAAACTTCATATCTCTATATTTCCTTTTTCATTATTATTTCTCTAGGTTGTAGGTAACATAACAAGACTCCATGGGAAGGTTCCACCATGTTTTGAATTATTTTGAATTAAACCCTAAACCCTAAAACCCTAAAACCCTAAACCCTAGAGAAAATGATAAATGTGGCTTAAATGTGGCATACAAATTGTTCATACAAATTCAAATTGTTGAACACAAAGGGATCCCCAATACAAAGGGAACCCCAATACAAATTGTTCATACAAATTCAAATTGTTCATACAAATTAAAATTGTTCAACACAAAGGCATCCCCAATACAAAGGGAACCCCAATACAAATTTTTCAACACTAAGGGATCCCCAATACAAAGGGAACCCCAATACAAATTGTTCATACAAATTCAAATTGTTCATACTAATTCAAATTGTTCAACACAAAGGCATCCCCAATACAAAGGGAACCCCAATACAAATTGTTCATACAAATTCAAATTAGTTGTCCAGAATAAAATCTTTCTCTTGCTCCTGGTGTGACTCGCTGGGGCCACCACCTTACTCCGGGTAACCCTACCAGGGATATTACCGGTGTCTACCTTCTTTTTGCCCTCTTTCTTGTTCTTCTTCTTCTGCGAAGCTTGTGCTTTTTCTTCTGCCATATGGTCTTCAAAGTTAGCAACAATCTGGGCCATACCACTTTCGGTGCACTCTCGATCATACTGTTCCTTCTCCTCTGGACTCATCGGTTGAAGCCATTCTACATCCATATGTTCCCTCTGCTCACGATCCATCGGTTCAAGCAGCTCTACATCCATTTGTTCCCTCTTCTCTCGATCCATCGGTTCAAGCAGCTCTACATCCATCTGTTCCCTCTGCTCACGATCCATCGGTTCAATCTCCTCATGTTCAATTGTTGCTTCAATCTCCTCTGCATTTGCTACTACAATCTCCTCATGTTGAACTGCTGCTTCAATCTCAAGTTGAATTGCAACTTCATTCTCCTCTGCATTTGCTGCTCCCGCCTGATCTTTGATGTCTACTTCCCCCTCCTTTTCCTGTAGACAGTGTTGGGCCTCCAAGAGCAGAGGTTTGTAGGACAGCAGCAAGTTTTCCCTTAAGTGGATCACCCAAGGTTTATCGAACTCAGGGAGGAAGAGGTCAAAGATATCCCTCTCAAGCAACCCTTGCAACCACAAAGCAAGAAGTCTCTTGTGTCCCCAACACACCAAATAGGTGCACTAGTTCGGCGAAGAGATAGTGAAATACAGGTGGTATGAATATATAGTAGCAGTAGCAACGGTGCCAGAAAATAGCTTGCTGGCGCGTAGATGATGGTGGTAGTATTGCAGCAGTAGTAACGCAGTAAAACAGTAAACAAGCAGCGATAGCAGTATTTAGGAACAAGGCCTAGGGATTACACTTTCACTAGTGGACACTCTTAACATTGATCACATAATAGAATAGATAAATGCATACTCTACACTCTTGTTGGATGATGAACACATTGCGTAGGATTACACGAACCCTCAATGCCGGAGTTAACAAGCTCCACAATAATGCTCATGTTTAAGTAACCTTATAGTGTAAGATAGATCAAAAGACTAAACCAAGTACTAACATAGCATGCACACTCGTCACCTTCATGCATATGTAGGAGGAATAGATCACATCAATACTATCATAGCAATAATTAACTTCGCAATCTACAAGAGATCATGATCATAGCATAAACCAAGTACTAACACGGTGCACACACTGTCACCTTTACACACGTGCAGGAGGAATAAAACTACTTTAATAACATTGCTAGAGTAGCACATAGATAAATTGTGATACAAACTCATATGAATCTCAATCATGTAAAGCAGCTCATGAGATTATTGTATTGAGGTACATGGGAGAGATGAACCACATAGCTACCGGTACAGCCCCGAGCCTCAATGGAGAACTACTCCCTCCTCATGGGAGCAGCAGCGGTGATGAAGATGGCGGTGGAGATGGCAGCGGTGTCGATGGAGAAGCCTTCCGGGGGCACTTCCCCGTTCCGGCAGCGTGCCGGAACAGAGACTCCTGTCCCCCAGATCTTGGTCTCGCGATGGCGGCGGCTCTGGAAGGTTTCTGTGGGTTTCGTCGAACGTATCAGGGTTTTCGATCCAGGGGTTTTAAATAGGCGAAGAGGCGGCGCAGGAGGGTCGAAGGGGCGACGACACCATAGGGCGGCGCGGCCGGTGCCCGGGCCGCGCCGGCCTATGGTCCGGGGGCCCGATGCCCCCCTCCGGTCCTTCCCGGGTGTTCCGGATGCTTCCGGTGAAAATAGGAACTTGGGCGTTGATTTCGTCCGATTCCGAGAATATTTCATTACTAGGATTTCCGAAACCAAAAACAGCGGAAAACGAGAACCGGCACTTCGGCATCTTGTTGATAGGTTAGTTCTAGAAAATGCACGAATATGACATAAAGTGTGCATAAAACATGTAGATAACATCAATAATGTGGCATGGAACATAAGAAATTATCGATACGTCGGAGACGTATCAGCATCCCCAAGCTTAGTTCCGCTCGTCCCGAGCGAGTAAAACGATAACACGAGATAATTTCCGGAGTGACATGCCATCATAACCTTGATCATACTATTTGTAAAGCATATGTAGTGAATGCAGCGATCAAAACAATGTATATGACATGAGTAAACAAGTGAATCATAAAGCAAAGACTTTTCATGAATAGCACTTCAAGACAAGCATCAATAAGTCTTGCATAAGAGTTAACTCATAATGCAATAATTCATAGTAAAAGCATTGAAGCAACACAAAAGAAGATTAAGTTTCAGCGGTTGCTTTCAACTTATAACATGTATATCTCATTGATATTGTCAACATAGAGTAATATAACAAGTGCAATAAGCAAATATGTAGGAATCAATGCACAGTTCACACAAGTGTTTGCTTCTTGAGGTGGAGAGAAATAGGTGAACTGACTCAACAATAAAAGTAAAAGAATGGTCCTTCAAAGAGGAAAGCATCGATTGCTATATTTGTGCTAGAGCTTTTATTTTGAAAACATAAAGAGAGCATAAAAATAAAGTTTTGAGAGGTGTATGTTGTTGTCAACGAATGGTAGCGGGTACTCTAACCCCCTTGCCGGACAAACCTTCAAAGAGCGGCTCCCATTTTATTTTATTTTTGGGTGGCACTCCTTCCAACCTTTCTTTCACAAACCATGGCTAACCGAATCCTCGGGTGCCTCGCCAACAATCTCATACCATGAAGGAGTGCCTTTTTATTTTAGTTTTATTATGATGACACTCCTCCCAACCTTTGCTTACACAAGCCATGGCTAACCGAATCCTTCGGGTACCGTCCAACAATCACATACCATGGAGGAGTGTCTATTTTTGTTAATTAATTTGGGACTCGGGAATCCCATTGCCAGCTCTTTTTGCAAAATTATTGGATAAGCGGATGAAGCCACTAGTCCATAGGTGAAAGTTGCCCAACAAGATTGAAAGATAAACAGCACATACTTCCTCATGAGCTATAAAACATTGACACAAATCAGAGGTGATAAATTTTGAATTGTTTAAAGGTAGCACTCAAGCAATTTACTTTGGAATGGCAGGAAATACCATGTAGTAGGTAGGTATGGTGGACACAAATGGCATAGTGTTGTTTGGCTCAAGGATTTGGATGCATGAGAAGTATTCCCTCTCGATACAAGGTTTAGGCTAGCAAGGTTATTTGAAACAAACACAAGGATGAACCGGTGCAGCAAAACTCACATAAAAGACATATTGTAAACATTATAAGACTCTACACCGTCTTCCTTGTTGTTCAAACTCAATACTAGAAATTATCTAGACCTTAGAGAGACCAATTATGCAAACCAAATTTTAGCAAGCTCTATGTATTTCTTCATTAATGGGTGCAAAGCATATGATGCAAGAGCTTAAACATGAGCACAACAATTGCCAAGTATCACATTACCCAAGACATTATAGCAAATTACTACATGTATCATTTTCCAATTCCAACCATATAACAATTTAACGAAGAAGAAACTTCGCCATGAATACTAAAAGCTAAGAACACATGTGTTCATATGCAACAACGGAGCGTGTCTCTCTCCCACACAAGCATGATGTAATCCAATTTATTCAAACACAAACAAAAATAAAAGCATACAGACGCTCCAAGTAAAGCACATAAGATGTGACCGAATAAAAATATAGTTTCAAGAGAAGGAACCTGATAATTTGTCGATGAAGAAGGGGATGCCTTGGGCATCCCCAAGCTTAGACGCTTGAGTCTTCTTGATATATGCAGGGGTGAACCACTGGGGCATCCTCAAGCTTAGACTTTTCACTCTTCTTGATCACATTGTATCATCCTCCTCTCTTGACCCTTGAAAACTTCCTTCACACCAAACTTCTCATAAACTTCATTAGAGGGGTTAGTACATAATCAAAAACTCACATGTTCGAGAGGTGACACAATCATTCTTAACACTTCTGGACATTGCCCAAAGCTACTGGAGTTTAATGGAACAAAGAAATCCATCCCACATAGCAAAAGAGGCAATGCGAAATAAAAGGCAGAATCTGTCAAAACAGAACAGTCCGTAAAGACGAATTTTTAATAAATACTTCCGTTGCTCAGATCAGAAAACTCAAAACTATGAAAGTTGCGTACATATCTGAGGAACACGCACGTAAATTGGCATATTTTTCTGATTTTTCTACAGAGAAAACAGCCCAGATTCGTGACAGATAGAAATCTGCTTCTGCGCAGAAATCCAAATCTAGTATCAACCTTCGATTAGAGGCTTCACTTGGCACAACAAAACACCAAACTAAGATAAGGAGGGGTTGCTACAGTAGTAAACAACTTCCAAGACACAAAATAAAAACAAAGTACTGTAGCAAAATAAACACATGGGTTATCTCCCAAGAAGTTCTTTCTTTATAGCCATTAAGATGGGCTCAGCAGTTTTAATGATGCACTCGCAAGAAATAATATTGGAAGCAAAAGAGAGCATCAAGAGGCAAATTCGAAACACATTTAAGCCTAACATGCTTCCTATGAAAAGGAATCTTGTAAATAAACAAGTTCAAGAAGCATAATGTAACAAACATAGAAAGATAAAACAAGTGTAGCTTCAAAAATTTCAGCACATAGAGAGGTGTTTTAGTAACATGAAAATTTCTACAACCATATTTTCCTCTCTCATAATAATGTCCAGTAGCATCATGAGCTAACTCAACAATATAACTATCAAATGAAACATTCTTATCATGAGTCTCATGCATAAAATTATTACTCTCCACATAAGCATAATCAATTTTATTAGTTGTAGTGGGAGCAAATTCAACAAAGTAGCTATCATATATAGGAGGTATATTGTAATCATAATCAAATTCACTCTCCATAGTAGGTGGAACCAAAAGACTACTATCATTATAATCATCATAAATAGGAGGCAAAGTATCATCAAAGAAAATTTTCTCCTCAATGCTTGGTGGACTAAAAAGATCATGCTCATCAAAACCAGCTTCCCCAAGCTTAGAATTTTCCATATCATTAGCAACAATGGTATTCAAAGTGTTCATACTAATATTACTACCAGCATGCAAATAAGATTCCATAGGTTTTTTAATTTTCGCATCAAACAATCCATGTTTTAAATCAGGAAATAGCATAAGAAGATCATTCTTGTCCATTATGCCAAACTAGTGTAAACAAGAAACAAAAAGTTGCAATTGCAGGATCTAAAGGAAATAGCTTCGAGTACTTACAATGCGCCGGAAAATAGCTTGGTAGCCGAGGTCCGGAGTGTGAGTACCTTTTACCTTTCCTCCCCGGCAACGGCACCAGAAAAATAGCTTGATGTCTACTTCCCCCTCCTTTTCCTGTAGACAGTGTTGGGCCTCCAAGAGCAGAGGTTTGTAGGACAGCAGCAAGTTTTCCCTTAAGTGGATCACCCAAGGTTTATCGAACTCAGGGAGGAAGAGGTCAAAGATATCCCTCTCAAGCAACCCTGCAACCACAAAGCAAGAAGTCTCTTGTGTCCCCAACACACCAAATAGGTGCACTAGTTCGGCGAAGAGATAGTGAAATACAGGTGGTATGAATATATAGTAGCAGTAGCAACGGTGCCAGAAAATAGCTTGCTGGCGCGTAGATGATGGTGGTAGTATTGCAGCAGTAGTAACGCAGTAAAACAGTAAACAAGCAGCGATAGCGATATTTAGGAACAAGGCCTAGGGATTACACTTTCACTAGTGGACACTCTTAACATTGATCACATAATAGAATAGATAAATGCATACTCTACACTCTTGTTGGATGATGAACACATTGCGTAGGATTACACGAACCCTCAATGCCGGAGTTAACAAGCTCCACAATAATGCTCATGTTTAAGTAACCTTATAGTGTAAGATAGATCAAAAGACTAAACCAAGTACTAACATAGCATGCACACTGTCACCTTCATGCATATGTAGGAGGAATAGATCACATCAATACTATCATAGCAATAATTAACTTCGCAATCTACAAGAGATCATGATCATAGCATAAACCAAGTACTAACACGGTGCACACACTGTCACCTTTACACACGTGCAGGAGGAATAAAACTACTTTAATAACATTGCTAGAGTAGCACATAGATAAATTGTGATACAAACTCATATGAATCTCAATCATGTAAAGCAGCTCATGAGATTATTGTATTGAGGTACATGGGAGAGATGAACCACATAGCTACCGGTACAGCCCCGAGCCTCAATGGAGAACTACTCCCTCCTCATGGGAGCAGCAGCGGTGATGAAGATGGCGGTGGAGATGGCAGCGGTGTCGATGGAGAAGCCTTCCGGGGGCACTTCCCCGTTCCGGCAGCGTGCCGGAACAGAGACTCCGTCCCCGGATCTTGGTCTCGCGATGGCGGCGGCTCGCGGAAGGTTTACGTGGGTTTCGTCGAACGTATCGGGGTTTTCGATCCGGGGGTTTTAAATAGGCGAAGAGGCGGCGCAGGAGGGTCGAAGGGGCGACGACACCATAGGGCGGCGCGGCCGGGGCCTGGGCCGCGCCGGCCTATGGTCCGGGGGCCCGGTGCCCCCTCCGGTCCTTCCCGGGTGTTCTGGATGCTTCCGGTGAAAATAGGAACTTGGGCGTTGATTTCGTCCGATTCGAGAATATTTCGTTACTAGGATTTCGAAACCAAAAACAGCAGAAAACGAGAACCGGCACTTCGGCATCTTGTTAATAGGTTAGTTCCAGAAAATGCACGAATATGACATAAAGTGTGCATAAAACATGTAGATAACATCAATAATGTGGCATGGAACATAAGAAATTATCGATACGTCGGAGACGTATCAATCTTCCATTCCAAAAGCTGGGTCAACTGGATTTTTACAAAGCCTAGCAAGGTGTCCAGGGATTCCACAACGTTTGCACTTACGTTTTCGAATCGGTGCACCACCCTCTGCACTAGCTCTGATCCTATTCTTCCTCGGCCTACCTGCCGGTCTAGTCAATACTGGAGAGTACAGTTTGAAGCCTGGATCGACTTTCATCCATTCGTCTTTTCCCAACAAGGTAGGAACATTCATAGCATATGCAGCCCTAAATTTGGCAACAGAGAAATACTCTGACACATACTGACTGATGACGCGTCAAGCACACGCCTGTTGGGAACCCCAAGAGGAAGGTGTGATGCGTACATCAGCAAGTTTTCCCTCAGTAAGAAACCAAGGTTATCGAAACAGTAGGAGTCAAGGAACACGTGAAGGTTGTTGGTGATGGAGTGTAGTGCGGCGCAACACCAGGGATTCCGGCGCCAACATGGAACCTGCACAACACAATCAAAATACTTTGCCCCAACTTAACAGTGAGATTTTCAATCTCACCGGCTTGCTGTAAACAAAGGATTAAACGTATGGTGTGGAAAATGATGTTTGTTTGCGAAGAACAGTAGAGAACAATGTTTGCAGTAGATTGTATTCAGATGTAAAAGAATGGACCGGGGTCCACAGTTCACTAGTGGTGTCTCTCAAATAAGATAAATAGCATGTTGGGTGAACAAATTACAGTTGGGCAATTGACAAATAGAGAGGGCATAACAATGCACATACATATCATGATGACTACTATGAGATTTAATTGGGCATTATGACAAAGTACATAGAACGCTATCTAGCATGCATCTATGCCTAAAAAGTCCACCTTCGGGTTAGCATCCGCACCCCTTCCAGTATTAAGTTGCAAACAACAGACAATTGCTTTAAGTATGGTGCGTAATGTAATCAACACAAATATCCTTAGACAAAGCATCGATGTTTTATCCCTAGTGGCAACAACACATCCACAACCTTAGAACTTTCTGTCACTCGTCCCGCATTCAATGGAGGCATGAACCCACTATCGATCATAAATACTCCCTCTTGGAGTTACAAGTATCAACTTGGCCGAGCCTCTACTAGCAACGAGAGAGCATGCAAGATCATAAACAACACATATATGATAGATTGATAATCAACTTGACATAGTATTCCATATTCATCGGATCCCAACAAACACAACATGTAGCATTACAAATAGATGATCTTGATCATGATAGGCAGCTCACAAGATCTAACATGTTAGCACAATGAGGAGAAGACAACCATCTAGCTACTGCTATGGACCCATAGTCCAAGGATGAACTACTCACACATCAATCCGGAGGCGATCATGGTGATGAAGAGTCCTCCGGGAGATGATTCCCCTCTCCGGCAGGGTGTCGGAGGCGATCTCCTGAATCCCCCGAGATGGGATTGGTGGCGGCAGCGTCTCTGGAAGGTTTTCCGTATCGTGGCTCTCGGTAATAGGGTTTTCGCGACGGAGGGAATAAATAGGCGGAAGGGCAGAGTTGGAGGCGGCGCAGGGGCCCCACACCATAGGCTAGCGCGGGCCCCATGGTGGCCGCGCCGCCCTATGGTTACGGGCCCTCGTGGCCCCACTTCGTATGCTCTTCAGTCTTCTGGAAGCTCCGTGGAAAAATAAGACCCCGGGCGTTGATTTCGTCCAATTCCGAGAATATTTCCTTTGTAGGATTTCTGAAACCAAAAACATCAGAAAATAGCAACTGGCTCTTCGGCATCTTGTCAATAGGTTAGTGCCGGAAAATGCATAATAATGACATAAAGTGTGTATAAAACATGTGAGTATCATCATAAAAGTAGCATGGAACATAAGAAATTATAGATACGTTTGAGACGTATCAAGCATCCCCAAGCTTAGTTCCTACTCGCCCTCGAGTAGGTAAACGATAACAAGGATAATTTCTGAAGTGGCATGCTATCATAATCTTGATCAATACTATTGTAAAGCATATGAGATGAATGAAGTGATTTGAAGCAATTGAAAGTGCATGGAGCCCCCATGTGTGGTTTTGGTAATTAATGACAATCCCTATGGACTAATGTTTGCATTGAGTTATATTTGTAGGAGTTGTCCATAGGCAATTCTTGAACCATTTGTTGGCTTCAAGGTTGCAATAAGAAGAAATTGATGAAGGATATCAAGTGTCAAGTATGTCTTGAAGATGAAGATGAAGTGATCCCTCAAGTTACTTCAAGACATCAATATGATGAAGAATGAAGAATGAAGTGCAAGTTCAAGATGAGCCAACTCGAAGAGTTCATAAGCTTGAAGCTTGCCATGGAGAAATGAAGTGCAAGTTCAAGATGAGCCATCTCGAAGAGATCCGTTGCTTGAGTCTTGCCATCCATATGGTGATCATGGATATGTGAAGATGCACCGAAGAAGAAGCTCTCCCATGGTGGATTATGGGGGAGCAATCCACATGGTGTTCATGGTTATGTGAAGATGCGCCGAAGAAGAAGCTCTTCCATGGTGGATTATGGGGGAGCAATCCACAAGACTTCGTCAAGCAAGCACAAGCAAGAAAGGCGTTCCATCTTGTTGAGGTCAAGATCGTCGTCATCGAGCTCAAGTGGAATGCGCAAGTATAAGGTTTGCTCTTGATAGGGTCTCTTTCTCACCGGTCTCATAGTGTAGTTGGAGACCGGTTTATAGTTTAGTTGCCGTACTATCAAGAGGGCTCTCGAGTGAGTAACTCGATCGTATCGTTCGGAGAGAGCTCAAACCTTTGCATCCTTGCATCATCTTTCTTGGTTGTTATTTGGACCTTATCCATGTGATGTTTTAGAGCTTGTGCTTATTCTCATGACAAGCTCTAGTTCATCGAAAACGGATTTCACATAGATCACTTGTTGCGTTTTCGAGTTTGATTCATCATCTTTCTTGGTTGTTATTTGGATCTTATCCATGTGATGATTTAGAGCTTGTGCTTATTCTCATGACAAGCTCTAGTTCATCAAGAATGGTTTTTGCACGGGCAACTTGTTGCATTTTCGAGATTGGAGGTTTTACCGGTATGTCTTTTTTAGATAGGTCAAACCTTTCATCATTTTTTTCTATCCTCCCTTGTTGGACTATGATGGTTTCCTGCATGATCTTGTAGAGCTTGTTCCTAGCTTCAAAACAAGCCCAAGATCATCAAAATCGGAGTCCGGATGCTAAAGTTATGCCCGTTTTAGTTTTGGTGTTTCTGCAGTTTTGCCAGGCCGGATTTTTCAGAAATCGGCTAAGGACCGGAAGAAAAGCAGCTCTGGATAGGGGCCGGATTTTTGGCCGGATTTTGACCAGGTTTTGTCCCTGAGGCCGGATAATCCGCCCCCCGGATAATCCGGCCCTTACTTAGGCCGGATTATCCGGCCCTGGTTTTGCCCAACGGCTCGATTTTCTTGGGGGGTATAAATACCCCCTTCTTCCTCCTTGGGCTGTAGCTTCTCTCACTCTCTCTCTCTCCTCCATTGTTGAACTAGAGAAGCTTGCTCTATCTCTCAATCCCTCCATGATTCTTGCCCCCATTTGAGGGAAAAGAGAGAGGAGATCTAGATCAACATTTCTACCAATCAAATCCATCTCTTTGTGAGTGGAACTCTCTAGATCTTGATCTTGGTGTTCTTTGTGAATTCCTTTGTTCTTCCTCTCTTATTCCCCCAATAGCTTTTGTAGCTTTGTTGGAATTTGAGAGAGAAGGACTTGAGCATCTTTGTGGTGTTCTTGCCATTGCATTTGGTGCATCGGTTTGAGTTCTCCACGGTGATTCGTGGTGGTGAAAGCAAGAAGGTTGTTACTCTTGGGTTCTTGGAACCCTAGACGGATTCTAGGCCTTTGTGGCAGTTTGTTGGGAGCCTCCAATTAAGTTGTGGATGTGTGCCCCAATCTTTGTGTAAGGCCCGGTTTCCGCCTCGAAGGAAATCCCTTAGTGGAACCGTGACCTAGGCCTTTGTGGCGAGGGTCACCGGAGATTTAGGTGAGGCGCCTTCGTGGCGTTCGGTGTGTGGTGTGAGTACCGCATCTTGGGGTGAGGCCTTTGTGGCGTTGGTGTGCATCGAGCAACCACACCTCAAGGTGAGCCTCTTGTGGCGTTCGGGAGCACTAAGCCACCGCACCTCTCCAACGGAGATTAGCACTCGCAAGAGTGTGAACTTCGGGATAAATCTTCGTCTCCCGCGTGCCTCGGTTATCTCTATACCCGAGCTCTTTACTTATGCACTTTACCTTGTGATAGCCATCGTGCTTGAAGTTATTTATATCTTGCTATCACATGCTTGCTTGTATTGCTTAGCATAAGTTGTTGGTGCACTTAGGTGAACCTTTGCTTAGAATAAGTTGTTGGTGCACATAGGTGAACCATAGTATATAGGCTTTGGGCTTGACAAAGTAAACGCTAGTTTTATTCCGCATTTGTTAAGCCCATCTCGTAAAAGTTTTAAACCACCTATTCACCCCCCCTCTAGGCGACATCCGTATCCTTTCAGCAATGGTAAAGACAATGAATAAACAACTGAATCATATAACAAGGACTTTTCATGAATAGTACTTTCAAGACAAGCATCAATAAGACTTGCATAGGAGTTAACTCATGAAGCAATAGATTCTTAGTAGAAAGTTTTGAAGCAACACAAAGGAAGATATAAGTTTCAGCGGTTGCTTTCAACTTCAACATGTTTATCTCATGGATAATTGTCAACACAAAGTAATATGATGAATGCAAATAAGAAAGTATGTAGGAATCAATGCACACAGTTGACACAATTGTTTGCTTCTAAGATAGAAAGAAGTAGGTAAACTGACTCAACATAAAGTAAAAGAATGACCCTTCGCAGAGGGAAGCATGGATTACTATTTTTGTGCTAGAGCTTTTCATTGTGAAAACATAGAAACAATTTTGTCAACGGTAGTAATAATTCATATGTGTTATGCATAATACATCCTATAAGTTGCAAGCCTCATGCATAAAATACCAATAGTGCTCGCACCTTGTCCTAATTAGCTTGGATTTACATGGATTATCATTGCATAACATATGTTTCAACCAAGTGTCACAAAGGGGTACCTCTATGCCGCCTGTACAAAGGTCTAAGGAGAAAGTTCGCATTGGATTTCTCGCTTTTGATTATTCTCAACTTAGACATCCATACTGGGACAACATAGAAAACAGATAATGGACTCCTCTTTAATGCATAAGCATTCAGCAACAAATAATATTCTCATAAGAGATTGAGGATTAACGTCCAAACTGAAACTTCCACCATGATTCATGGCTTTAGTTAGCGGCCCAATGTTCTTCTCTAACAATATGCATACTCAAACCATTTGATCATGATAAATCACCCTTAATTCAGACAAGACGAACATACATAGCAACTCACATGATATTCAACAAAGGTGTAATAGTTGATGGCGTCCCCGGAAACATGGTTACCGCTCAACAAGCAACTTATAAGAAATAAGATACATAAGCTACATATTCTTTACCACAATAGTTTTTAAGCTATTTTCCCATGAGCTATATATTGCAAAGACAAGGAATGAAGTTTTAAAGGTAGCACTCAAGTAATTTACTTTGGAATGGCAGAGAAATACCATGTAGTAGGTAGGTATGGTGGACACAAATGGCATAGTTTTTGGCTCAAGGATTTGGATGCACGAGAAGTATTCCCTCTCAATACAAGGCTTTGGCTAGCAAGGTTGTTTGAAGCAAACACAAGTATGAACTGGTACAGCAAAACTTACATAAGAACATATTGCAAGCATTATAAGACTCTACACTATCTTCCTTGTTATTCAAACACCTCACCAGAAAATATCTAGACTTTAGAGAGACCAATCATGCAAACCAAATGTCAACAAGCTCTACGGTAGTTCTCCACTAATAGGTGCAAAGTACATGATGCAAGAGCTTAAACATGATCTATTTGAGCACAACAATTGCCAAGTATCAAATTATTCAAGACATTATACCAATTACCACATGAAGCATTTTCTCGTTTCCAACCAAATAACAATGAACGAAGCGAGTTTCAACCTTCGCCATGAACATTAAAAGTAAAGCTAAGAACACCAGTGTTCATATGCAACAGCGGAGCGTGTCTCTCTCCCACACAAAGAATGCTAGGATCCGATTTTATTCAAACAAAAACAAAAATAAAAACATACAGACGCTCCAAGTAAAGCGCATAAGATGTGACAGAATAAAAATATAGTTTCACTAGAGGTGACCTGATAAGTTGTCGATGAAGAAGGGATATCTTGGGCATCCCCAAGCTTAGATGCTTGAGTCTTCTTGAAATATGCAGGGATGAACCACGGGGGCATCCCCAAGCTTAGACTTTTCACTCTTCTTTCATGTTGTATCATCCTCCTCTCTTGACCCTTGAAAACTTCCTCCACACCAAACTCAAAACAAACTCATTAGAGGGTTAGTGCATAATCAAAAATTCACATATTCAGAGGTGACATAATCATTCTTAACACTTCTGGACATTGCACAAAGCTACTGAAAGTTAATGGAACAAAGAAATCCATCAAACATAGCAAAAGAGGCAATGCGAAATAAAAGGCAGAATCTGTCAAAACAGAACAGTCCGTAAAGACGAATTTTTCTGGGTTACCTACAGACGGGGCTACTCAATTTCGTGACAGCAAGAAATCTGTTTCTGCGCAGTAATCCAAATCTAGTATCAACCCTACTATCAGAGACTTTACTTGGCACAACAATGCAATAAAATAAAGATAACGAGAGGTTGCTACATTAGTAACAACTTCCAAGACTCAAATATAAAACAAAATTGCTGTAGTAAAATAATGGGTTGTCTCCCATAAGCGATTTTCTTTAACGCCTTTCAGCTAGGCGCAGAAAGTGTGAATCAAGTAACATCAAGAGATGAAGCATTAGCATTCTTACCAAGGGCTTTGCGCCTACCCTTATTACTCTTATTCTTACTCTTTGGTTTAGGGAATATATGACCGCATCCGGGCGTAGAGGTAAAATTTAGAGTGTCTTTCCCCACATCTATGATTGCTCCCACGAGTTTCAGCAGGGACCTTCCAAGTGTGATTTGTCCTGTCCCTACACATTCAACAACGAGATAATCAGTGGATACCATTCTTCCAAGAAAGGTTGTGAACACACCTTCAGCTATACCCTTAGGAATTATAACGCAGTTATCGGTGAGAGTTATTCCTTCTCCTCCTTCAGTAAGTTCCCAAAGTGTCAAAGATTCATAAATTCTTTTAGGCATAAGGCAAAACTCAGACATAATATCACAACGGGCATGAAAAGTTTCACCACAAATAGCAACTTTAATAGTAGGCACCCACATTGAAGGTTCAAAACTTACTGGAACATAATCATAATATTCGTGAATCTGGTTGTACCCTTCTTTTAAACAAGATATATTTGTCTCGAGGGTGTTTAATCTATTATGAATGCTAGCAAGAGATGAATTAAAATTATTGGCGGAGCTAGATGATGTAACCACTTTTCTTATGGCATTAAAAGCTTGATCCCCATCCAAGTGAAGGAAATCTCCTCCCCCCTACAACATCTAAGGCATATCTATAGCGAAGAATAAGCCCAAAATAAAAGTTACTAAGAAGCAAACTTATAGTCATTTTAGGTTCAGTTTTACTATAAGAATCAAAAATTCTAGACCAAGCTTCTTTAAAACTCTCCTCACTCCCTTGTTTAAAAGTAAAGATCGATTCCTCCGGTGATAGAGTAACAGCTACGGGACTAGTCATGATAACAAAATAAAATAAATGCAAGTAACTAATTTTTTTGTGTTTTTAATATGAAGAACGCAAACAAGACAGTAAATAAAGTAATGCAAGTAGCTAATTTTTTTGTATTTTTGATATAAAGAACAAACAAAGCAGTAAATAAAATAAAGTAAAGCAAGACAAAAACAAAGTAAAGAGATTGGATGTGGGAGACTCTCCTTGCAGCGTGTCTTGATCTCCCCGGCAACGGCGCCAGAAAACAGTCTTGATGACGCGTCAAGCACACGCCCGTTGGGAACCCCAAGAGGAAGGTGTGATGCGTACAGCAGCAAGTTTTCCCTCGGTAAGAAACCAAGGTTATCGAACCAGTAGGAGTCAAGGAACACGTGAAGGTTGTTGGTGACAGAGTGTAGTGCGGCGCAACACCAGGGATTCCGGCGCCAACGTGGAACCCGCACAACACAATCAAAATACTTTGCCCCAACTTAACAGATGAGGTTGTCAATCTCACTGGCTTGCTGTAAACAAAGGATTAAACGTATGGTGTGGAAAATAATGTTTGTTTGCGAAGAACAGTAGAGAACAATGTTTGCAGTAGATTGTATTCAGATGTAAAAGAATGGACCGGGGTCCACAGTTCACTAGTGGGGTCTCTCCAATAAGATAAATAGCATGTTGGGTGAACAAATTACAGTTGGGAAATTGACAAATAGAGAGGGCATAACAATGCACATACATATCATGATGACTACTATGATATTTAATTGGGCATTACGACAAAGTACATAGACCGCTATCCAGCATGCATCTATGCCTAAAAAGTCCACCTTCGGGTTAGCATCTACACCCCTTCCAGTATTAAGTTGCAAACAATAGATAATTGCATTAAGTATGGTGCGTAATGTAATCAACACAAATATCCTTAGACAAAGCATCAATATTTTATCCCTAGTGGCAACAGCACATCCACAACCTTAGAACTTTCTGTCACTGTCCCAGATTCAATGGAGGCATGAACCCACTATCGAGCATAAATACTCCCTCTTGGAGTTACAAGTATCAACTTGGCCAGAACCTCTACTAGCAACGGAGAGCATGCAAGATCATAAACAACACATATATGATAGATTGATAATCAACTTGACATAGTATTCCATATTCATCGGATCCCAACAAACACAACATGTAGAATTACAAATAGATGATCTTGATCATGATAGGCAGCTCACAAGATCTAACATGTTAGCACAATGAGGAGAAGACAACCATCTAGCTACTGTTATGGACCCATAGTCCAAGGATGAACTACTCACACATCAATCCGGAGGCGATCATGGTGATGAAGAGTCCTCCGGGAGATGATTCCCCTCTCCAGTAGGGTGTCGAAGGCGATCTCCTGAATCCCCCGAGATGGGATTGGCGGCGGCGGCGTCTCTGGAAGGTTTTCCGTATCGTGGCTCTCGGTAATAGGGTTTTCGCGACGGAGGGAATAAATAGGCGGAAGGGCAGAGTTGGAGGCGGCGCAGGGGCCCCACACCATAGGTCGGCGCGGGCCCCATGCTGGCCGCGCCGCCCTATGGTTACGGGCCCTCGTGGCCCCACTTCGTATGCTCTTCGGTCTTCTGGAAGCTCCATGGAAAAATAAGACCCTGGGCGTTGATTTCGTCCAATTCCGAGAATATTTCCTTTGTAGAATTTCTGAAACCAAAAACAACGTAGAACAAGCAATCGGCTCTTCGGTATCTTGTCAATAGGTTAGTGCCGGAAAATACATAATAATGACATAAAGTGTGTATAAAACATGTGAGTATCATCATAAAAGTAGCATGGAACATAAGTAATTATAGATACGTTTGAGACGTATCACTGATCAACTTCACCATCTTCACCCCCTATAACACTCATGAAAAACAATGCGTGTATGCAGGGTATCCCACGGATCTGCCATCCCCTACAATGGCATGTCCTATCAACCAAACTCACTGGATACCTTCACTGCGTGTTTTTACTGTCAGTGTAGGTTACCTCAGCCTCCATTCCTTTTCTGACGTATTGCATCCTCAATTGTTTTGCCCTGTCATGCAAAGACTTAATCAAAGATGGGAGCATGAGATGGCCAGCATATTTTGTGGATGCAATTCTTTGACGCGGATCGATCTTTATCATGATCATCTGCCTAATCTTATCAAATATTTGCCACATCATAAGCCCTTTCAATGACTTGACCTTTGAATTGAAACTCTCCGCAAGGTTACTTGTTACATAGTCTACCTTGCAAATTTCATTGAATTGGCTTCTTGACAACATCCTACCATGATGTTCATCCAAGTACTCCTTCACCCCAGGTTTTTGTTTATACAACACATCCAAATGAAACAGATGCTTCCTAGAGCTGCATGTGTATGAAGCTGGCCATAGGTTGTTAGTAAAAACTTTACCCTTGAATTTCTTTGTAAAATTCTGTACCAAGTATCGCATATATTCCCTATGCTCCACTCCAGGGAATACTGCTTCTACCGCACTCTCCAAACCTTTGCAAGCGTCTGTGTGGATAACAAGTCCTGGTGGATGACCTATAAGGTCGCGCAAATTCTGCAGAAACCAAGTCCAACTTTCCTCTGACTCAACCTCCAAAACTCCATAAGCAACAGGGAACATCCAATTATGTCCATCAACTGCAGTAGCAGCAACTAGCTGTCCTTTAAACCTGCCATGAAGAGCTGTTGCATCCATGGCCAAATAAGGCCTGCAACCGTCCAAAAAGCCTTTCCAGCAAGCTTTGAAACAAACAAAAGCCCTTCTAAAACATTCCTTGTGCATTACCTTCCCGCTTTTCAATTTGTAGGGAACTGTATGCTTATCTATCGCTACAACACTGCCTGGACTAGCCATCTCCACTTCAGCTTTGAAAGTGTAAAGCAACTGAAAGCTTTCATTCCTTGAACCATTGATCTTGTCAAGAGCCATTTCCTTTGCATAGAACATCCTCATGTAAGGTACTTTCATTTTAAACTTCTCAACCATCTTTTTCTGGAGTGCTGTTGGACCAAGTGAAGGAGTTTCTCTCAGCCAATCTAGGATTATATCTGTCAACCACCTAGTCTTCGCTAGCTTTGTTTTCAGCTCTGGCTCTCCCCCTAGAGGTGGACAAGAATGGACGCGCTCATTCTTCTTTATCTGAAACATAATGATAAGGGATGTCAGTAATAGATAACAAATTTTACACCGTGATCTAAAATACACAACCGGTTGGCGTAGTACCCGAACCAAGCCGCTCACGCATTGTGGATGCGTGCAGCCTCCACCTACACCTCTTGTATGGGCATTTAACTGTGAACCTACTGGCTCACTTTTAATAACCTCATAATTATTCTTAGAGAGAATGCAATATGTAGTAATTGCATTACGGCAGTCCATCATCGTTTGAAACACGGTGCCTTCTGCAAGCTGAGGATCCTCCCCTGTTCCACTCAATTGTTGGCAAGTCATCACCTTCGTAATCGGCTAAAACGAGGTCTGTCATTGTTCTCATTCTTCTCTTCATCATCGGTGTCATCAAATCCGGCGCCAAAAGCAATATCTTACATGTATTGATCCTCCATTGCCTGCTCATCGCATCGATCTACCAATTCGAGAAACATCAACTCATCCTCATCATCTTGAGGAGACCGATCCTCAATGTCCGCATCGTCCTCCACATCGACCGTACGAACGATCAGGCTACCACTAGCACTCGGGGACGAGATGGTGCTCGCTGTGGACCTACAAGGAGCGCCGCGGCGCACACTATTAGCGAGATGCAGCGAAGCAGAGAGAGACATGATGCCCGACCACCCGATGATGCCCTAGCACCGGATGATGCCCGGCCCCCGTCCACATGGATGCGAATTTTACCGAACCGGCAAGAAGCATTCAAAGCAAAAAAGAATTCCCGGATCGTCTTCGGAAATTAGTGGAACAAATCTTCGCTCCGGGCTGTTGAAATATTCGAAATGAACTGCATCGAAAGAGCTCCAGGTGTACTTATCGTAGATGTTAGCTTTGAAATCCCTCAACGAGATGGTGGTTGCGACCACCGCAGGGAAGTTAAACCCATTCTTATAGCATTTAGAATCACGCGTAAAGCTAGAATCCAGCCTAACCACCAGCCGAAAAGCCAGCGCTGGATCCATCCTATTCGAAAAGCAACGCAGTTAGTTGAGCAACAACGATTGACGCTCAAAAACTGCCTACTGTTAATTCACATAGGCAGACGATGCTTACCCAGATGGAATCCATGCGTTAGATCCCTCCGATTCCCAATCTTCTCCACGGCTGACGGGATTAGGCGGCACACCAGACGGAAATACAAAGAGGACAGGGGTAGATCCAGATCTGGTGGAGGCGGAGCCCTCTCCGCCTCTCGGGGGTGGTGGTGGGGGTGGGGCCGGCTCGGCGGCGGACGACGCCATAAGGTAGGTGGGTAGGACGGTGTGGCGGTGGACGGGCGGTGTGTGAGCTACTCCAGTCTCGGGCGGGGGGGGAAGCTTTGGGTCAGCTCTTCCAATCAACAGTCAACACATTTCGAAAGCAAAGGTCAAGTCAAAACCACCGCGGCTCCCTAGCCGTCACCGGTAACGGAAGGCCACTGACCAGACGGCAACCCGCCCGTCCGAGCGTCTGCGAGGGGTTTCAAACTAGAGGGAGGAGAAAACTGAGGAAAAATTAAGAGGCTGGGGAAAACTGAGTACAACTAACGAACCAGGAGCAAAAAAACCCAAAAAGGATTCATGATCGTGCATAATCTATAACGTTATTATTTCGGGTCTGAGACAAAAGTTCCTAGATTCATGGAAGATTTAAAACTGGATGCAAACTATTATTTCGACAATTCTATATTTGATTTGCCATATGGATGAATATGAAGCTTATGTTTCAAAATAATCTTGATGTGATATTACCATGATGTACTGAAGTACTCTCGTTTAAGTACCTCAAATAAGCGGATATAAACACTACATGTCGCAATACTAGTGAAATGCTATGCACTACGTTGGTGATCACCTACGAAAAAGCAAACGGTAAGACAAGTCGACAACCAAACGAGAAAAATAAATTGGCACACCAGCAAGGCAATCATCGAACTATTAATTTAATAATACAACAAATATCAAATCCACGTTTATCCCAGCTAAAATAAGAGCCATCTACTCTCCAAGAGAAATTAAGTTACATTGTACAAGCTAGCCCTCCTAAGGGCAACGCCTGCAAGTTTGTTACAACGACTGGAGTACTGCTCAGTCCTACTATGGCGAGGCCAGTCGCCTCGCCGCCACCTCACAAATGGAGGCCAGCCGGGCTTAGGAAGCCGGGCTTAGGAAGACGGGCGAGCCCGCTTGTTGCTGCCGCTGCTGCCGTTGGTGCCCATGCACGACGGGCACTTGTACTGCTTGATGTGCTCCGCCTTAGCAGGCGTGATCTTGACACACTTGCCGTGGAACCACTTCTCGCAGATGTCACAGCCAATCCAGAACTCATCCTGCCCATAGTTGTCACCGCACGCGCCACAACGTGTCTCCCCATGCTCTTCCACGCCACCGCCAGCGACAGCACCACCATCCTCGCCGGCATCCAGGGCTTCCTCCTCGCGGTCTTCGTCCTTCATCTGGGGCTTGGGCTGCTTGGCCCGAGGTTCGGAGGTTTTCTGCTTTAAGAGTGGAGGGAGAAAGTGAACCAATAATAAGTGAAGTAACATTCAGATACTCCAAAATTCAAGGTATGAGCAAATCTAAGGGAAAATGAGTCATACCATTTTATGGTTGGACTTGGATTTGCTATTGCTGTGGTTAATGTTGCTTGTGGTCTTGGTTTTACTCTTCCCACTAACAACATCAAAAATCGTGGGAAGCTCATTTATCATACCAAACAGGCGCTTCCTGAAAATAGCATCAGGCAAGTATCAGTAACAACACGTCAGGTCAACAGTGCAAAAAAAGAGCAAGATCTCAGAACAGGTGGTTCTCATAAGATAAACCATAAAAATTGAACTCAGAATTCTTACAGAAGTTTTCCAACTATAGAAGTGTTTTGAAACTACGCCTGTCTCATTTGATAATTATGTCTTTCGAAAAATGGCCTAAAGTGGCAAAATGACAGGAAGCTATGCACATCTACACAAGAACCCAGAGTACCATGTTGAAAGGTTCCCGAGCGTTTCATGGAAAATTGTACTGCAAGTTTGTGCAATTTTGGATGTATGCATTATTACTATAGCTTGTTACAAGTAAACCAACTGACTCCCACCGGATAGAGCCATTCTGGGATTTATTTAAACAATCATGTTTAAGTAGTAGATATCTTGTAAACTTTGTTTTCTAATTAGATGTGGTTGTTAAAACAACAAAGTCAAGAAGGAACTACACGGATGCAAGGGAAACCAAACACGCTACAGGTAAAAATAATAGTAATACGAGTAGAACAATTACCTGTCATTTTTATCAAATCCAAATCGAGCACCAAAGTAAAATGCAACAGAAAGTAACCATGCGTCACTGTGCACTGCCACCATGGACAGCCAATCTTTTTCCTGCATTCCATCTCGTGCAAAGTTAATGCCCAATGCTGGCTCTGGAAGCTCAGGTGGCACTTCTTCAGCAGGTAAATTTACTTCCCAATGCTCATTGGGAAATCCATAAAGGCACAGATTTTCTTTTTCTGTAGAAGAGAAGACTAGGTTATGTATGAATGGACAACTATACTGATCAAATCATGATAACTCAGAAGTTTCTCGCAGCATTTAAGCTGCACTGTAACTACTCGCATAATCATTGATATGTGATTAAAGAAACCAAAAAAGAGGATGCTCAGAGCTTGGGTTTGAATTCATTCCTAAGATGAAATCATCATATTATATTGGAAATACCAGAAGGATACCTACAAACGTGTTCAATTAAACCTCACATGAGGCAAATCATGTTCCTAACAAAAGAAGCAGCATATCACACAAATAATCAAGATGAAAAAGAGCTACAGAAAGTGCCTAACACTCCAATTATCACCTCTTCCCAAAATATATGGTTAGAGTATGAAAGCTCAAGTCTTTTATAACTATTCACCACATGAAAAAGAAATCATTCGATCAAGCAATTGCATAAACAAGTTTAGGGTTTTTCCGTTGTGCAACAAGATTTCGCTCTGACTAATGTGCAGCAAAGACTCAAAAGAATCAGCATGCATGTATATCAGCCATTAGGAAGAATACTGGTTTTTTGATCAAACAAAAATTGAGGATGCTCTCTTGGTCTCCTACTCATTTAAGTTACTCAAGCATTAGAATGGTTGCAGGCTCGATGGAGCAATTATAGCCAGCACGCTATATTGTGCAGAGAGCATCAGCAGCGTCATTGAAGAAAAAAGAGGGGGAAGAGGCTGAGGACAGGACCACGTCAGGGTTCTAAATTTACCAGATCTCAGAAGGATTGAAAGCTAGGTTGTACCCCATGACCAAACTATCTGATAAAATTGAACCATCATCTAGTGGATCCCAACATCACTGCTCTTCGCTCTATGCAACAGTAGAACTGCACACGACGGTACACACCAAGCAGCAGACAACAGCAAGTTCCTATCATTGTAATCTGCCAGTCCTTGCAAGTCAAGAACTGCATCAACAATTATTAGGGCAGAAGAATCACACCCCACCTACCAAACAGGACCCAGTAATGCTGCTGAACCCAACAACCCAAACTCACATAGGCACCACCCCATTGTCTATTTGCCTAAAACAAATATGCACCACCCGAGTAGCAGCCTACCACATATGTGGCTTCTTCCAGGCCAGTGCCACCTTTCTATAATACCAAGAAAGCTACCAAGGGCAGGCATATGTAGGACAAGATTTCAACAGGAAGCGACATTGGTTAATTCAGTGACCACTCGATCTCTCGGGCAGTAGGGCCCAAGCATGTGGAGTGATCTGAGCCGTCGGTTTCTGGTCACCCGACTGCTTTGGACGTACCTCACACTCTCCCCACCATCTCCCTCCATAGGAGGCTCGTTATTAAGTCCAACAATTAAGGCCCGCTGCTTGAAATTCGAAGGTTTCAGGCACGCACGTCGCATATTCTACGGTCTGCTACTGCTTACGATTCATGGATTCGAAATAATAAATAAAATAGAGATTAGTTTACTAATTCTTCAGTATATACAGTAACACTCAGCTAAGCATGTTTAGCTGAAAAGGAACATCAATTAGTTCCTGCAGAAATTCTACTAGTGCCTATTTACACTAAATATGGTATGGTGCGTGAAATTATGGAAGGATGGCACAGCGGAATCTGCACGGAAAGAGAAAGGAAGAAAAGCAGGGAAGTCAGAGGCTGAGAATTCACTGACCCGGGTCGCATTGCCGGAAGAAATCCTCCACATCTGCAGCGCGAAATAAGAAATAAACAGTCATGAGACCATCCAGACAAGGCAGAAACCCCATGAACCGCATCAAAATTTCGTAAGCTCAAATCTTTGGCATCAAAATTCTCAGCGGGGAAAAAAGCCAATCTGGCGAGCGGGCGAATCTGCGGCACCTACCGGTGGTGAGCGCGCGCGTGAGGCCCGCGCGGCGGCCCTTGTAGTCCCGGAACACCTCCTCCACCGTCCTGGGGTTGTACCCCGCGTCCATTACCGCAACGGATTCGAGGCGGGGGAGGTGGAGGTGGAGGGGATGAGTAGTAGTAGTAGTAGTGAGGAGCTTGTATTTTATTTTGACATTTTCGGGGTATCTTTTCGAACGGAGGTTTTAAAAGACAAGAGCAGAGCAGCGGACGCCAAGGGAGGGAATACGACTTAAGTGGATTGGAGAGCACGGTGGACGTGTCCGTGCGGCTCGGGCCCACCACCCGTGGGACATCTTCAGGCCACAGGGCAAGTTGCGTCAGCGTACGTGTTTCTTTTTTTTTCTTGACTTGTTTCTTTCTGAGTTTTTTAGTAAAAAATATTTTTGTTCTGACGGTTTTTAATTTCTCCACGACTGATAGGATTTTTTTTTACGGAAAAGCAGTAGGGCAAAAACTCCATAGTGCATCGTTTTTCATTGTAAAAAATATTTACATGGGCAAAACATGAAGTTCCAAAGTTGACAAGAAAATTATTAGACTTTTTGAACATTTCAATTTTTTTGAATGATTCATTTTTTTAAACATTTTTAAGGTGCTGGAATATTAAGCAATATGCGTAGATAATATACGACGTAGTGCCACAATATTTGAAAAAAAAGTCAAGTACCTAGAGATGAACCTCATTGAAGTCAACCAATAAGACCAAGTAAATGTGCAAGACATGGACATAGGACAATGTATTATTGGCTGCCTCTTTTGGTAGAGCATAATCATCGGTAAGTGCATTTGAATAAAAGTCTTTAAGTATTCAGAGATGAGCCTCATATAAAAAGACACACCACAAAAGAGGTTCACCAACAAGATCAAGTAAAATGCGCAAATAATGTGCAAGAACACTAATAACACCAATTAAGTTCATGACTTTAATTAATCTTCCAAAAAGTAGACCTAGGCGGTTTTAGGAATAGTATTTATAACACACGACTTATAGATCATTCAACATCGTCACTTTCGGCTAGACCTTGGCGGGAACGGGTGGAGGCCATCAAACATCATGAAGTCCTGGTGGTCGCCCTATAGATGACATCACCCTTCTATCTACCTCTAACTTGGTTTTACAGGACCATAGTAGAACAACCCCTTCAAACTGCAGACATCCTTCCTAATAAGTTGCCTAAGCTTTCAACCGATTCAAAATACTTGAAGGGAAACGGCTTGAAGGCTTAAAGAGAAACGGCTTGAAGGCTTAAAGGGAAATGGTTTGAAAAGAGAAGTAGTCATTCGGTTTCGCACTTCCCGAGTCAAAATACACGACGGTCGAGTGCTTGAGGTGCAAAACAATGAGGGCGCAATATTGGTATGTGTGCAACACAATTCAAACAGACCATTAATATATCCTCAATTCAAACTGAATGATAGAAATATATACGAAAGCATCTTATGGCGCTAATGAGTGACTTACTCGGGAAAATAGGAAAAGACAAACATTTCTGTCTTTATTCGCCAAGAAGAGATAGTCGATATAATGCATCATAGTGAGCGTGTTCTCATGGGTGACCAAGTAGCTCTCGTACAGGTAGTAGCGGTCCGCTATCGCCATGGTTGAGGATAACTCTTGCTCTTTTCTAACCTGGTAGGCCTCGATGAGCGCAAATAGGTGGACAAAGTTTTGGTGAAGTCTATTCATTTGAAACATGAAGAATATGTCTTCAAATCTCGGAAAGAACACGTCCACGGGATGTTTATTGACAAAGCCCGGGCACATATGAACCCTGACGACAAAGGCAGGTATGTTGGAGATGCCATATAAGAAGACGCCTTTCTTCTGCTAGAATGATGCCATGCAGCCTCTTCATGTCACCGGGAAGTGTTAGGTACTTTCCCCACGATACCATAGGCCACATGATATTGCCGCTCTTGCATCGGGATCTTGTCCAGAACCCTGGTCGTCTGACAAGAGGCATAATCCTTTTAGGTCTTTTCCGTCCATTTTTCTTCAAACCAGCTGGATTGGTTGTTTGATCCTCGGTGAAGAATGTTTGGTGTGTTGCGGGCTCGACAGGATTTGACACCACATTGCTTTGGCTTGGCGCCAACTCAACTGGTGTTGACTGGTACTTGGGATGTGGCCGTTGTTGACCTCCGGCAATCTAATTTTCGAACGACTGGATCAAGGTAGGAAGGTGGCATTTGACCCTATTTTGTACTTGGTTTTTTACAATGGTGGCTATATTTGCTTTTAGGACCGTCAATTCTTTGTTAACTTCATAAAGTTTTTCTCGAAGGGTGCGGACTGTGTCTGCATTTTCTTCTTAATTTGCCTCTGCGCCAACCGTTTGAAAATTTTCCGCAAAACGACATGACTAGCTAACACCAATCAAAGTTGAAAATTGTTAGTAATCAAAAAAAATCATGGAAACATTCGGCATGAATTTTGCTAAAAAAAGACATACAGGGTACCAGAAATTCTCCTAAATGGAAATTAAACAACATTCTGACAAAACATCAGCAACTCATATCCTCTATAAAATAAGACATTTTGCCATACACTATATATATCCATGTAACTAATCAAGCATATATTGTAATCAACAACTAATATCGCTAGCAATTAATCATCAATAACTCATATCCTTGTAATCAGCACAACTAATCAAGCATATAACGTAATCGGCATTTCGTTGAGCAAGTGCATGGCGTGGGCTTCATACTGGGGTGGGGTGGGCGGAGTAGCGGGCGAGCTCAACGGCAAGGACGAAGCAGAAAGGAGAAGATGTTGACGTGATGGCCCTTTTGATGGCCATGATGAGGCGTGGCGTGGTTAGAGAGGCGTCAGATCAATGCCTCGGCGCGGTCGGCGGCGTCGAGGTTGAGCGCTCGGCCATCAAGAGATTTGAGAAACCGGTGGAGAAAACTATCTCGGCACGTCGATTAAACTTTGGTTAAGTCCAAAGAATAGTAGCGGGCACTGCTAATCTCCGCTACCAGTATTGGGCGCCCCCTTGGCCCAAAGTTATTGGCAGCGGGTGACATCGTGGACACGCTGAACCAAAATTATTACTAGTTGGAATAGGTTACGATTCACCTTTCGTCTTACCTAGCCCGATCGATCGTTGGAGCGTTTTCTTTTGCTACACATATGTGTTTCAGATCATCCATGTGTAATTCACACATAGCGATATATTCGACGTACTAGGTCTTGATCCAAACACGTGCGTGTCTTCGTGGAGTCGGATGGCCACCGGCGGCGGAGCGGCTGCGGCGCTGTCCATAGCATCAAACCGAGCACGACTCCAACCACAATGTTGTGGCCCGACCTCCCGGGCGATCTCCTATGCACCGTCTACTCTAGGCTACACCCCCTCCGTTTCGCCGCTGCATGCAGGTCATGGCGAGCCACGGCTATCCCCGCCTTCCCTCATGTGGTTTATCTAAGAGCGTCTTTAGCCACGTCCCCTAAAGTGCCGGATCAAAAAAGTTCTCAGACCCGTGCCCAAAATCTTTTAGTCCTGGCCCTGTTACCACCCGGGATATATGGCCCTCCACGTGGCCACGGTATATGGTTTGAGCTGGAGAAACTTTAGTCCCGACCCGTAATCTCAACCGCGATTAAATATTATTTTCCATAATTATGTTTTTCATTTTTCTAATTTTTTCCTAATTTTTTCTTTTTCCTAATTGTTTGACTTGTTACTCTCTCACTTGGACCATTTTTAATACTAATTACACTTAATTTGTAGTCAAATTATAGCTTTGATTATCACTTCTTAGTTGGCCACCCATCCGCACACTACTCCACCCTCAACACGCTTAACTCTTCGATTCTTTCTTGTTGTGCTGCCACAAATGTGATTGTACATTATTGTAAATACTACCATATCAATCATATTAACTCTTATACCATTGTGTCACATTTCTGTATTTTTTAAAACAAAAAACAATATGTAAACCGCAATTGGACAAATAATATATGTTGTACTATTAGAAAAATATGGGGAATTGAATATGAAATAATTATGTTTTTATTCATTTATTATTATTATTATCAAATAATATATGCATTATTCATATAATATGGCCAAATAATTAATATCTTGAAATCTATAAACCGCAATTGACAAATAATATATGCTTTATTATTAGAAAAAAGGTGGGGAATTTGAATATGAAATAATTATGTTTTTATTCATTTTATTATTATTATTATCAAATAATATATGCATTATTCATATAATATGGCCAAATAATATCTTGAAATCTATAAACCGCAATTGGACAAATAATATATGCTTTATTGTTAGAAAAATGTGAGAAATTTGAATATGAAATAATTATATTTTTATTCTTTTATTATTATTATCAAATAATATATGCATTATTTATATAATATGACCAAATAATTAATATCTTGAAATCTATATGAACTATATGGGGAATTTGAATAGAGGGATTTTATTTGTAGTGTTGGATTTAACAGAGTTATAATTATTGTGGAGGTGGATTTAACAGTGTTGGATTTAACATAGTTCATATAGATACATAGTTCATAATTACACTTAAGTTAATCTATTGGATTTAACAGGTGTTGGATTTAACATAGTTCATATAGATACATAGTTCACAATTACACTTAATCTGTAGTCAAATTGTGGAGGTGGCGACATGCAGAGATACAAAAAACGCGATGGTGATGGATGTGGATGTGGAGGAGGCGGCATGGAGTGAATATATTGAAAGACACATAGTTCATATATATTGAAAGACACATAGTTCATATATATTGAAAGACATATAGTTCATGCATATTGAAAGACACATAGTTCATATATATTGAAAGACACATAGTTCTTTAAATATTGAGACGACCAACATGACTATTGTAGCCAGCTAGCCGCCAATAACTCCTAGCCATCTTGAAGCCCAGACGAGTGTCCAGCGCGGCATAGCGCACTTGCTCGAAGCTCGGTGGAACATTGGCCCACCCAAATATGAGTTCATCGTCTTCTTTTTCTTGCGTGGCGTCCTTCTTCTTGTACTTCTTCCTCTTCTTCTTCTCAAGATTTGTCCCAATCAGAGAATTCGCCAGATCATATAGACTCGGAATGTGATTAATTGTGGGATTCAGAGTATCTGCTAGAGGTCGTACACAGAAGTAATGTGAATACCGTACGGACTTAGCATCTCCACATCCTTGCCGATAGCCGCGCCGCGGAATCTGATGAAGCCGTCCTGCAAGAACTCCTTGAGAGCCGGTGACACTTCATCGGCGCGACAAATCTGGAATACCAGATTCTCGGATGCCACCGAGAGTTGCAGGACGGAGACGCGCTAATCACCCTCGCGAGGGTTGGTGAACTTGCAATCCAAACCTACGCACTTGATTGTCATGTTGTCGAGATAGTCCCTCTTCACGTACTTGATCCACTTCTCTACCCTTCTTGCACGGAGCGTGACCGTGACCTTGAAGGACATCCCTTTGGCCATGAGGTGGTACACCCGAGTCAGAGGAGCCAGGTCGCGCGCGAGGTGCTCCATCGACGAAGAGGGAGAGAGAGCTTTTTGCAATGGTGTAGGAGAGGAGGGATGTAGAAGAGAATGTGTGTGTGGCAATGGTGAATATTGGTGGAGCATATAAAGCAGTGGAAGATGAAGATGAACAGGGCCAGCCACCGGTGATCAATTCCCGCGGCTGGCCACGCCGGCGCCGGTGGCTCAGATTCCCGCGCGACGATCGATTTCCATGTCGGCCAGTAATGGCGACACGCGATCTTCTTCCGCGGGAACAAAGAGTTTGACTTTAAGTCCCGGTTTGGGATACGAGCCGGGACTAAAGGGGGTACCGCAGGCGCCGCGTGCCGCAAAACCCTTTAGTCCCGGTTCGGGATACGAGCCGGGATGATTGGGCACTAACGAACTGGGACCTATAGGTGTCGTACGCTTGGGCGTTTACAGGGCGACGTGGCCAGGCCTTGTGTCCCGGTCCAGGTGTCGTCGTGGTGAACGAGCAGATGCCATGGGGTGGCTTAAGTTGGGGCCGGATGGACGCTAGAGGATTCGGGTGAGGGTTTTGGATTAGATTGGATGAACTTCCGGGTGCTTTCCTCAAGAACTAGAGGTAGAAGAAGAAAGACACAAGGAAGAACTCTACTCTAGATCCTTCTATTCATTGATCTCATGAGGATACAAGTTTCTGTCTAACATTCATACATGGTCAGTCGTGCCCGCAAAGGGCAGTGCCCCCTCTCCTTATATAGGGGAGAGGGTGGCTTACAGGGGAAGGAAACCCTAGCAAACCCTAATGGCATCTTTGACTAGACAAACTACTTTACAAAGTAACTTTAATCATAGGTGACGCCGGTATCTTCTTTAATCAGGGAGGCTGACGTCCTCCGGTTGCTTTTGGCGTCACCTTCCTCTTTGGTGTCAGGGCTTCGTTTAAAGTTACTTTGCTTAGCTCATCTTTGTCTTCTAGCTCTGGAGAGAATCTTTGACCAGTCTTGCCGACATGCTGTTCTTACCGGTAGCCCGGTGTCTTCTTTACCTGGTTCCGGTATACCCCTCTTGGGGATACCGGCTTAGCTTTACTTAGCCAAACACTTAACTTTGTGCTCCGGTATAAACATTAAACCGGTATCTTGATGGCTCAAACCATCCGGTTTGGCATGCCTTTGGCATACCGGGGGTCATCCCCCCAACATTAGTCCCCGAAGCTGGTATAGTCCGGTGGATTTTATCCAACAGACCATGCCAGGTTCCCATATCTTAAGGTACCGGTTTAATCTTTCCGGTGGTCAGTTTAGATCCCGGCATCTTTGCCGGACTCACGTCTTTTCTCTCTTTGCAAGGTATTTTCCGGTATCTTATTCTCCGATATCTTAGACATTAAATCTCTCCTCGGCGAAGTCGAGAATTTTTCGGGTACAGTGCATGTCAGTGACATGCGCACTGTACCTGACGCGCCAGTGTCAGGGGTCACTTCCCTTTGGCTTCTGCGCCAGCACTTATGGCGCCACACTGGATCCCTTCTACCGTTCCGGATCCGTGCGGCTTCCCTGTGGCATTCTATTTTCCGCGCGTGTATCCTCGCGCCACGTGGCGGCCCACGAAGCGAACCGCCGCGGCCCAGCGATTTCCAGCCCACTATCTCTTCTTCCTATATAAGGGGAAACTGCTCCTTCTTCCTCCTTTCTTCGCATTCTCAACTCTCTCACGTGCATAGAGCTCCTAGCCCTCTTGCACCCTCGCCGCTTCCGTTCGTCGCCAGAGCTCCGCCGCCCGGCGAACTTCCGTCGCTGCTCCGCCGAGCCTCGCCAAGCTTCGCAGTGCGGAGATTCATTGCAGTGCACCTGTTGCGGCCGCACCGCTCGTGCTCCGACGACCTCTTCTCCGCTTTCTCGTCGCCGGCCTTCCTCAGCAACTACGAGCTTGCCGCCCCACCGGCGACCTTCTCCCTCAGCATCTCCGCTGCCACAGGTTAGGCTTGATTCGCGTTTACCTCTCTCTTCTTTGCTTTTCAGATCTTGGGCCGGTAGGATATTTACTTCCTATTTT
This sequence comes from Lolium rigidum, assembly GCF_022539505.1. NCBI lineage: Eukaryota > Viridiplantae > Streptophyta > Magnoliopsida > Poales > Poaceae > Lolium > Lolium rigidum. The sequence goes on along the minus strand of NC_061514.1, from coordinate 275,125,679 downwards.
CTTTTTTCTTTTTCTCTTACTCGTAGATCTTTGCGCAAGGGTAGATCTTGGGAAGTCTGTTTTTCCAGGTAGATTCGTATGTCTAGCGAAGAGTCTCTTTCCGTGTCATCCTCCAGAAGCCAACAGAGCGAAGCTTCCGACGGGCTATCCGCTGATCTTGCCCGGATGGAAACCGACACCGACAAAGATCAAGAGGCCGGCAGCTCTAGCCAAGCCCCCGGAGTAGATCTATCCGGTATCACACGCGGAGCCTGGAAAGGCTCCGACGTCACGCAGCACGAGATCGACTGGCTCTACCGGTCTAGAAGGATACCGGAAGGAGTATCCTGCCGGCTTCCCCACGACGAAATCGAACCGGTACTCGAACCTGGTGAGTTCGTTGTGTTTCTTGCTCACTTCGAGCGCGGCTTCGACCTTCCTGCTTCTAATTTCTTCCGCCAAATTCTGGATTTTTACCAACTCCAGCCTCACCACCTTCCCGGCAATGCCGTTTTTTACCTTTCTTGTTATGCCACCTTCATGGAGGGCTACATCGGCATCCGTCCCACTCGCGAGACTTTTGCTCGCTTCTTCTCTCTTCGGATTAACTCCGTTCAAGGCAAGGACATTCCTAAGCCCGAACCCCCCGTACAATGCGGGTCTTGTATCATCGGCTCCCGCCAAGGGAGCCCCTTCTTTAAATTTTCTGGTCTCGAGTCATGCCGGTTATGGCAAGGGACCTTCTTCTACGTGAAGAACAACGGCGCCCCAGATCTCATCAATCTGCCGGCCTTTAATCCGGCGCCGCCCACAAAGGTCAACTGGGGCTACTTTCCTGGGACGAATCACATTGAAACAAACTGGGTAGTACGCTTCATTGAGAAGCTAAGTAAAGAAACAAACATCTGCTCTGACGACATCATCCGCACCTTCATCTCTCGCCGGGTGCTTCCTCTTAAGCGCCGGGCTCATAAGATAAGCGAGATGTATGGTCCTGGCGATCCTACCAAGATCACCGGCCTCCCTCTCAGCAAGGAGGACATAGTCCTCAAGGCTAGCAGCATCCGCCGACCGCCATGCCGGATGACTGGGAGTGGGGCTTCCTGCCTCTTAGATCCACCAACCCTCCAACCAAAGAAGTAAGAGATTGTGCAACCCGGGTTGTTGTACCGGTAACTTTTACGTTGTGGCTAACTGACTTTTCATTTGCTTTCAGGCCAAAGACTGCTTCCCTCGCATCGAAGCGGAGCGGCGAGGCTCTTGCCGGAAGCACCCTCTGGACACGGTGGACCCAGATCCTTACATCCACTGGACTGACCTCAAGATGGGCCGGACCCACACTTCGCGCCCCGGTAACTTCTCGTCTGAAGCTCCCGGTTCCAGCGACGATCTCACTGTGCTTGAGGTAGCTTTCTTTTCTGGTCTCTCATGCTTTACTGTTATTCCTCCTCTGTAGATGCTCCCTCAGCTAGCACCCAACCGCAGGTTCATGAGCACGTGGCTCCTCTGCAGGCCGAAGTTGCCGCGAGTACATGGAGAAGCTCACCTCCCAGGGCAAAAAGCACAAGGCCCCGGCAACTGATGCCGGTTCAAGCCAAGGCGCTCCCGCCAAGCGCTCCCGGACCGAAGTTATCGGAGGGAAAGCGGTAGGCAAGAAGCGCTACCAAGGCAAACAGATGCCGGTCGCTTCCGGGTAAGTCTTCGTTTCTCTTCGTGCTTTTGTTTTACAAACTTTTTCTTCCGGTTGCTTTTTCCAACCCTTTCTTTTTCTCTTGTTCAGCCCTGCGCTCAAGCTCTCCAAGAGCGCGAGTGGCCCGAAGCCGGAGAGCTCTGAAGGACCCGCAAGGGCCTCAACTCCTCCTCCTCAGTCTAGCCCGATACCATCTGGTACCGGCAACCCTTCTGCCTCCCCTCTGGGAGGCACCTCAAGTGCGGGGCGCGCGGCCCCTACACCTCCTGAACACCGCGCAGAGGAGGACCTCATCTCCCCTCCAGAAAAACAAGATACCGGCGCCAGCAACATCGGCGCCGATGCAGAAGCTGCCGGGCGGGCGGAACCTCTGGTTCCTCCCGTCCCGAAAAGAAAGAAGAAGAGGAGTTCGCACTCTTCCCCCTCCAAGGCCACGCCGGACTCTTCCACGCCGGCAAGCTCTACCTTGGGGCAGGGCATACCATCGCCTCCGAAGACCTCGCCCGTGCCTCCGCCAGAAGCCCCGAACGTCGAGCTAAGCGGGGCCACTCCAACGCCGCCGCCAGAAACCCTCAAGATCACCAAGTCCCTCGAGCCAGAGGCTTCCAAGGGGAAGGCCACAGCTTCCGGCACTTCACCTGCCTGCCCGCAGTCGTTGGTGCTGCACGTCGGCCCTGCCGCTGCTACGGCCGGAGAAAAACCTTCCGGCGTCTTGGGCCGGATCACCGAGCTGAAGTGCGAAGGCCGCGATCTGGGGCACTTGCTTCCATACGCTGAGAAGTGGAATGCTGCGGATGTGTCCGCAGCCACACGCGGCCTGGGGAAGGATCGGCTTCCGGCGCTGGACCCCTCTGGCCCTCGGTGCACGGAGGAGCACTTCATGCGGCTGCGGCGCGCGGTGAAGGAGCTGGACAGCGCATGGTATGATGCCACCAACAACATGGTGGTAAGTTTCACCAAACTCTTTTCAATTTTTCAATTTATGTCGGTCTCATTCTTTCCGGATCTTGTGTATCTTCCCAGTCCCCGAGTTTCGTGTTGAGAGCATAGGTCTTAGCGCGAAACTTAGGTAAGAGCACAGAGAAATCGGCTTCTTTTTTCTAACATTTTTTCTTGAACAGAGCACTGCCGACGCCCGGAGGCACCTCTTTGAGGAGCTTCTCTAGGAGCACCGGGACCTTGCTGAAGCGCACAACAAGTGCCAAGGTGAGCTTCTGTGCCTCCGGCATCTTCTTACCGGAAGGTTTTCTTTCTTAGTACTTATAACTTTCTGCTTAACAGATATCCCGGAAGCTTCCATCGAAGCCCTCAAGACTCAGCTCGCCGCACTCCAAGGTACCGCTCCTTCTTTTCCTGTTAACTTGTTTCTTCTTCATTTTACCAGCTGCAATTTTGTTAACGCTTTCTTTTCGGGCTCTAGGTGAAAAAGAGCAGCTCATCCGGGAGCACCGCAAGGCTCTGGACGCCTAGGAGGTTTACTCCAAGGGGCTAAAGGACCAGCTTATCCAGCTCGGGCTCAAGCACAATGAGGCGATGAAGGCCGCCCAAGCCGCCGCTGAGGCTAAGCTGAACGAAGCTCTGGAGGATGCCAACAACTCCACTGTGGTGCTGCGGGCGGAGCTAGAGGAGGGAGCCAAGGCGCGGAAAGCAGCCGAGGATTGGGCCGCGCGCTTGGAGGGAGAGCAGAAGGAGTATGACCAACTGGTCATGCAGACCGACGCGCTTGCCCTCAGTAAGTTGTCTTCTTTCTTTTCCGGTTTTGCTTATAAGCTTGTATTTTCCGGTTTGATGTCCTTATCCTTTTCTCTTTGTCTTGCAGGGCTCTTCCCGGACTCGCAACTCTATGCGCAGAAGAAGGTGACCGAGCGCCGGGTTCAGCAGGAGTTCAAGAATTTGGATGCGCCCTGGGACCCTTATGACCACCTGGTTGCGTTGTCTGCCCGGGTCTCCCACATGCGCGCGGTGGACCGAAACCTTGCCGACATCCCCGAGGTGGCGATCCAGCTCTTCAAGGTGCTTTGGCCTGAGGAGGAGGTGCCGGCTAACTTGTCGCTCACCTCCGATCGCATGAAAGGTGCCGGCCGGATGATACGGGAGTGGCAATGCTCAGCGGCTCGTGCCGGAGCAGATGCGGCGCTACGCGTCGCCTGCTCCTGGTACGAGGACTTGGACCTGGACGCCCTCCTTGGCGTGCGCGAAAATGCTCCAACCGATATGGATCCGGTCCTCACCGCGAAGCGGCAGGATCGAGCCTACCGGATCGCAGAGTACGCCCGGTCCGCACCTTCATCCCCCTCCTCCCGACGTCAAAGACTACCTCTGCAACGAAGAAGAAGGAGAGGATGAGGAAGACGAAGATGCTGGAGCTGGTGATGCGCCTCCGGAAGCTCCAGAGGCCGGTGCCGTTCCTCCCGAAGCTCCTTCTGCTTAAGTATCTCCTGTAATATGTTTGCCCGTCCTGCTTACTTCAAAACAATGCTCATCAAATTCTACCCCGGTATACCGGGGTTTATGGTGTAACATAAAACTTAACCGTTCTTTTGGTTGTGCTACAACAGTCTATGCCGGTATGTTATACTGGTAGCCTATTAACTTATGTTTGTCTATTGTCTTAGCATTTTGCTCGTTGTGTTGCTTTTATCTTGCACTGCAAAGATTCCGGAATTGTTTCTGCATCCAATCCAACACACACTTGGCTCTTTTGCTTTGGCTCTGCCTACCTTCTCTGGGCGTTTTGGCGTATGAGCACAAAGTTCTTTTACCAAGCAAGCACTTTCTTGAACTTAGAAATAACTCGAAATTTTCACAAAAAACCGGTACAACCGGGGTTAGTTAAATTTCTTCGGATTATTCGTTCCCACTCTCTCTTTTCGTAGTTCACGTGCTTAATTCCTACTGGTTTATCTTGCTTGCCATGAAGCCGGGGTGCGGACAGCAGCAGAGTCGAAGACTCCGGTAGGTTTAGCACGTTACTAAACCGGAAAGAAAAAATGTTCAACAAGCAACCGGTAAACTGAAAAAATAAACATATTGCATGCAATTTCAGTAGGGGTTGTCCCCGAGATTCATTCGAGGTCCCGACATCTTTTATTCATAGCAAATAAGGTACAAAAAGGAACTTCTTACACCACAACTTCAAGAGTAGAAAGGACGCAACAGAGCTACGTTCCACGGACGCTTGGTCTCCTCTCCGGACCTGTCTGTCTTTCCTTTTTTCCATTCCTGTGCATCGATCAGGTAATAGGCATCATTGTGGAGAGCTTTGCTCACAATGAAGGGTCCCTCCCATGGGGGTGAAAGTTTATGCAGGCCTTCAGTGCGCTGCACTAGGCGCAACACCAGATCTCCTTCCCGGAATACTCTCGGGTTAACCTTCCGGCTATGATAGCGTCTGAGGTTTCTGTGGTAAATGGCTGTTCTTGCCGGTGCCAACTCTCTTGCTTCTTCTAGCAAGTCCACATCGTTTTCTCCGGCCTCTTTTACCTCTTGCTCGGTATAGAGCTGCACTCTTGGTGAGTCATGGAGAATGTCGGTTGGTATGACCGCTTCTGCTCCGTAAACCATAAAGAATGGAGTGTATCCGGTGGACCGGTTTGAAGTCGTTCTTATGCTCCACAACACTGATGGTAGCTCATCGAGCCAACACCCCGGTGACTTTTCCACCGCTTCGATGAGTCTTGGTTTGATACCGGAAAGTACCAAAGCATTTGTTCTTTCCACCTGGCCATTGCCTTGTGGGTGTGCCACTGAGCACAAATCCAACCGGATATTGTTGTCCTCACAAAATCTTTTGAACTCACCTTGAGCAAAGTTGGTTCCATTGTCAGTGATAATGCTATGCGGGTAGCCATACCGCAAGATAACATCTTTTAAGAACTTCACCGTTGTGCGCCCATCACATTTTGCAATAGGTTTCACATCTAGCCACTTGGTGAATTTGTCCACCATAACCAAGATGTGGGTCATATTTCCCCTTGCAGTTTTGAATGGGCCAACAATGTCAAGGCACCAAACAGCAAACAGCCAAGTTAGCGGTATGGTTTTTAAACCGGATGCTGGGGTATGATTTTGCTTGGCGTACCTCTGGCACCCGTTGCACTTTCTTACCAAATCCTCAGCATTTTCCAAAGCAGTGGGCCAATAGAAACCATGGCGAAAAACTTTTGCCACTAGCGCCCTTGACGAAGCGTGATGCCCACATTCTCCTTGGTGAATCTCCTCAAGCATTTCCTTTCCCTCTTCCGGTTCCACACACCTTTGAAGGACACCGGTGACACTTCTCTTATACACCTCACCATTGATGATGGTGTATGCTTTGGACCTTCTCTGTATTCTTCTGGACTCATTTTCATCAACCGGCAAGGTGCCGTTGATCAGGAATTCCTTAATAGGTTTAACCCAAGATGGTGCCTCTCGAACCAGAAACACCGGTACGTCTATCTCCATGTTATCCACCAGCATTGTTTCTTCCGGTATGGATGAAGCGGTCCTCGAGCTTACCGGAACAGTCCCCGAGTTTGCCGGAGCAGTCCCCGGGTTCCCTTCATCGATATCCATGGGTACCACATGTGATTCCGGTACGAAAATTGATTCCGATTCCGGGCTTGGTTTGATCGATGGTATTCTTAAGTGTGCCAAGGCTATTCCGGGAGGAATTTCTTGCCTAGATGAGCCCAGCTTGGACAAAGCATCTGCAGCCTCATTTTCCGCTCGTGGCACATGGTGAAACTCACAGCCTTCAAAGAAGCCGGCAATCTTTTGCACGTGAAACCGGTATGAAGCCATGTTGGCATCTTTTGCGTCCCAATCTCCGGAACATTGTTGCACCACAAGATATGAATCTCCGTAGCAAATGATCCGGTGCGCACCGATTTCTTTTGCGACCTTAAGTCCATGAATCAGAGCTTCGTACTCAGCGACATTGTTTGATGCCCTGAAATGTACTTGCAAAACATACCAGAGATGATCTCCCTTAGGTGAGGTAAGTACCACACCGGCACCTAAACCTTCTTTGAGTTTGGATCCGTCAAAGTGCATCTTCCAGTATTCTATTTTTTGGTCTAGCGGCCTGTACTGCATTTCCGCCCAGTCCACAAGGAAATCAGCTAAAGCTTGTGATTTTATGGCATCCCTTCTTTCGTATACCGGTACGTATGGTGATATCTGGATTGCCCATTTTGCAATCCTACCGCTAGCATCTTTGTTGCACATGATATCGGAAATGGGTGCCTCACTCACCACTTTCATGGGGTGCTCCTCAAAGTAATGCTTAAGCTTTTTGCGGCCATGAACACGCCATAAGTCATTTTCTAGAAGTGCGGGTAGTTTTGTTTTGAGAGGGAGAGCACCTCGCTCAGGTTGTATACCGGCCTTTGCACGGTTTTTCCTTCCTCTTCTCTTTCAACCACAACTACCACACTCACGACCCGGTTTGTTGCTGCTATGTATAATAGCATAGGCTCTCTTTCTAGAGGTGAAGCCAATATAGGCGCTGTGGCCAGCATTGTTTTTAGCTCTTTAAACGCTGCGTCTGCCTGAGGGGTCCAGACGAACTTATCGGATTTTTTCATCAAGGCATAGAGCGGCAAAGCCTTCTCTCCCAACCTGCTTATGAACCGGCTTAGCGATGCCAAGCTTCCGGTAAACTTTTGTACGTCCTTGAGATCGCGCGGTATAGTCATTCTTTCGATTGCCCGGATTTTTACCGGATTAACCTCAATGCCCCGGCTTGATACGAGAAAGCCTAGCAGTTTGCCGGTGGGAACACCGAAGGTGCATTTTGCCGGATTGAGTTTCATCCAGAATCTTCTTAAGTTATCAAATGTTTGCCGGAGATCATCGATCAAGGCTTCTTTTGCCTTAGTTTTTACCACGACGTCGTCCACATAGACTTGCACATTTTTTCCGATTTGATCAAACAAGCATTTTTGCATACAGTCTTTGGTACATTTTTTCCGATTTGATCAAACAAGCATTTTTGCATACAGCGGCCCTATTGTGTGGGGCCCCCGTGACGCCTCTTGACCTGCCCTTCCGCCTACTTAAAGCCTTCGTCGCGAAACCCCCAGTACCGAGAGCCACGATACGGAAAACCTTCCAGAGACGCCGCCGCCGCCAATCCCATCTCGGGGGATTCAGGAGATCGCCTCGAGCACCCCTGCCGGAGAGGGGAATCATCTCCCGGAGGACTCTTCACCGCCATGGTCGCCTCCGGAGTGATGAGTGAGTAGTTCACCCCTGGACTATGGGTCCATAGCAGTAGCTAGATGGTCGTCTTCTCCTAATTGTGCTTCATTGTCGGGTCTTGTGAGCTGCCTAACATGATCAAGATCATCTATCTGTAATACTATATGTTGTGTTTGTTGGGATCCGATGGATAGAGAATACTATGCTATGTTGATTATCAATCTATTACCTATGTGTTGTTTATGATCTTGCATGCTCTCCGTTATTAGTAGAGGCTGCGGCCAAGTTTTTACTCTTAACTCCAAGAGGGAGTATTTATGCTCGATAGTGGGTTCATGCCTCCATTAAATCGGGACGATGACGATGAAAGTTCTAAGGTTGTGGATGTCTTTGTTGCCACGTGGCCCCACTTCGTACTCTCCTTCGGTCTTCTGGAAGCTTCGTGGCAAAATAGGACCACTGGGTCGTTGATTTCGTCCAATTCCGAGAATATTTCGTTACTAGGATTTACGAGACCAAAACAGCAGAAAACGACAAGCGCGCCTTCGGCATCTTGTTAATAGGTTAGTTCCAGAAAATGCACGAATATGACATAAAGTGTGCATAAAACATGTAGATATCATCAATAATGTGGCATGGAACATAAGAAATTATCGATACGTCGGAGACGTATCGGCATCCCCAAGCTTAGTTACTGCTCGTCCGGCGGAAGTAAAGCGATAACAAAGATAATTTCTGGAGTGACATGCCATCATAACCTTGATCATACTATTTGTAAACATATGTAATGAATGCAGCGATCAAAACAATGGTAATGACATGAGTAAACAAGTGAATCATAAAGCAAAGACTTTTCATGAATAGTACTTCAAGACAAGCATCAATAAGTCTTGCATAAGAGTTAACTCATAAAAGCAATAAATCAAAGTAAAGGTATTGAAGCAACACAAAAGGAAGATTAAGTTTCAGCGGTTGCTTTCAACTTGTAACATGTATATCTCATGGATAATTGTCAACATAGAGTAATATAACAAGTGCAATATGCAAGTATGTAGGAATCAATGCACAGTTCACACAAGTGTTTGCTTCTTGAGGTGGAGAGAGATAGGTGAACTGACTCAACATAAAAGTAAAAAGAATGGTCCTTCAAAGAGGAAAGCATCGATTGCTATATTTGTGCTAGAGCTTTTATTTTGAAAACATGAAACAATTTTGTCAACGGTAGTAATAAAGCATATAGAGTTATGTAAATTATATCTTACAAGTTGCAAGCCTCATGCATAGTATACTAATAGTGCCCGCACCTTGTCCTAATTAGCTTGGACTACCGGATCATTGCAATGCACATGTTTTAACCAAGTGTCACAATGGGGTACCTCCATGCCGCTTGTACAAAGGTCTAAGGAGAAAGCTCGCATTTTGGATTTCTCGCTTTTGATTATTCTCAACTTAGACATCCATACTAGGGACAACATGGACAACAGATAATGGACTCCTCTTTAATGCATAAGCATGTGGCAACAATTATTATTCTCATATGAGATTGAGGATATATGTCCAAAACTGAAACTTCCACCATGAATCATGGCTTTAGTTAGCGGCCCAATGTTCTTCTCTAACAATATGCATGCTCCAACCATTAAGGTGGTAGATCTCTCTTACTTCAGACAAGACGGACATGCATAGCAACTCACATGATATTCAACAAAGAATAGTTGATGGCGTCCCCAGAAACATGGTTATCGCTCAACAAGCAACTTAATAAGAGATAAAGTGCATAAGTACATATTCAATACCACAATAGTTTTTAAGCTATTTGTCCCATGAGCTATATATTGCAAAGGTGAATGATGGAATTTTAAAGGTAGCACTCAAGCAATTTACTTTGGAATGGCGGATAAATACCATGTAGTAGGTAGGTATGGTGGACACAAATGGCATAGTGGTTGGCTCAAGGATTTTGGATGCATGA
>NC_061514.1:275098524-275115752 GCF_022539505.1 Lolium rigidum | reverse complement strand
TGGAGGAGACCCCGATCTATAGTTCTACCAAGAGAGATTTGATACGTCTCAAACGTATCTATAATTTCTTATGTTCCATGCTACTTTATTGATGATACTCACATGTTTTATACACACTTTATGTCATATTTATGCATTTTCCGGCACTAACCTATTAACAAGATGCCGAAGAGCCAGTTGTTGTTTTCTGCTGTTTTTGGTTTCAGAAATCCTAGTAAGGCAATATTCTCGGAATTGGACGAAATCAACGCCCAGGGTCTTATTTTTCCACGAAGCTTCCAGAAGACCGGAGGAGATACGAAGTGGGGCCACGAGGTGGCGACATAGCAGGGCCGCACGGCCAGGGCTGGGGCCGCGCTGCCCTGGCGTGTGGGGCCCTCGCGTTGCCCCTAAACCTACCCTTCCGCCTATAAGAAGCCTTCGTCGAGAAAACCCCAGTACCGAGAGCCACGATACGGAAAACCTTCCAGAGACGCCGCCGCAGCCAATCCCATCTCGGGGGATTCAGGAGATCGCCTCCGGCACCCTGCTGGAGAGGGGAATCATCTCCCGGAGGACTCTTCATCGCCATGATCGCCTCCGGAGTGATGTGTGAGTAGTTCACCCCTGGACTATGGGTCCATAGAAGTAGCTAGATAGTCGTCTTCTCCTCATTGTGCTATCATTGTCGGATCTTGTGAGCTGCCTAACATGATCAAGATCATTTATTTGTAATGCTACATGTTGCGTTTGTTGGGATCCGATGAATATGGAATACTATGTTATGTTGATTATCAATCTATCATCTATGTGTTGTTTATGATCTTGCATGCTCTCCGTTGCTAGTAGAGGCTCTGGCTAAGTCGTTACTTGTAACTCCAAGAGGGAGTATTTATGCTCGATAGTGGGTTCATGCCTCCATTAAATCTGGGACGATGACAGAAAGTTCTAAGGTTGTGGATGTGCTGTTGCCACTAGGGATAAAACATCAATGCTATGTCTAAGGATATTTGTGTTGATTACATTACACACCATACTTAATGCAATTGTCTGTTTTTTGCAACTTAATACTGGAAGGGGTGCGGATGCTAACCCGAAGATGGACTTTTTAGGGATAGATACATGCTGGATAGCGGTCTATGTACTTTGTCGTAATGCCCAATTGAATTTCACACTACTCATCATAATATGTATGTGCATTGTCATGCCATCTTTATTTGTCAATTGCCCAACTGTAATTTGTTCACCCAACATGCTATTTCTTATTGGAGAGACACCACTAGTGAACTGTGGACCCCGGTCCATTCTTTACATGAAATACAATCTACTGCAATACTCGTTCTTATTGTTCTCTGCAAACATCATCTTCCACAATATACATCTAATCCTTTGTTACAGCAAGCCGGTGAGATTGACAACCTCACTGTTAAGTTGGGGCAAAGTATTTTGGTTGTGTTGTGCAGGTTCCACGTTGGCGCCGGAATCCCTGGTGTTGCGCCGCACTACACTCCGCCACCATCAAGCTTCAACGTGCTTCTTGACTCCAACTGGTTCGATAACCTTGGTTTCTTTCAGAGGGAAAACTCGCTGTTGTACGCATCATACCTTCCTCTTGGGGTTCCCAACAGACGAGTGCTTTACCGTCACAAGCAGCGCTTTTTCTGGCGCCGTTGCCGGGGAGATCAAGACACGCTGCAAGGGGAGTCTTCCACTTCCAATCTCTTTACTTTGTTTTTGCGTTGCTTTACTTTATTTTATTTATTGCTTTGTTTGCTTTATATCAAAAATACAAAAAATTAGTTACTTGCTTTATTTTATTTACTGTCTTGTTTGCGTTCTCTATATCAAAAACACAAAAAATTAGTTACTTGCATTTATTTTATCTAGTTTGCTTTATTTACCACTGTTAAAATGAATACTCCTGAGAACACTAAGTTGTGTGATTTCACTAGTTAGGCTTAATGGAAAACAACAAAAATATTAGAGATCTTTATAGTATTTATCTTGAGTTAGGACATGAGGTGTTTGAAGAGAAAATTAAAAAATCCATGGAACTTTGTTTGCAAAATAGTTGTAGCAATGTTATTAGCATGAACTCTTTGAACACTATTATTGCTAATGCTATGGAAGAATTTAAGCTTGGGGAAGCTGGTTTTGATGAACATGACATTTTTAGTCCCCCAAGCATGGAGAAGGAAATTTACTTTGATGATACTTTGCCTCCCATTTATGATGATAGTGGTATTTTGGTGCCACCTACTATGGAGGATAAAGTTTATTATGATTATACTATGCCTCCTATATTTGATGAGAATAATAATGATAGCTACTTTGTTGAATATGCTCCCACTACAATTAATAAGAATGACTATGCTTATGTTGGGAGTAGTAATTATTTTATGCACGAGACTCATGATAAGAATGCTTTATGTGATAGTTATATTGTTGAGTTTGTTCATGATGCTACTGGAAATTATTATGAGAGAGGAAAATATGGTTGTAGAAATTTTCATGTTACTAAAACACCTCTCTATATGCTGAAATTTTTGAAGTTACACTTGTTTTGTCTTCCTATGCTATTCACTTTGTTCTTCATTGACTTGTTTATTTACAAGATTCCTTTTCATAGGAAGTGGGATAGGCTTAAATTTGTTTCATACTTGCTTTTTGATGCTCTCTTTGCTTCAACTCTCATCCTTATGCGAGTGCATCATTAAATTTACTGAGCCCATCTTAATGGCTATAAAGAAAGCGCTTATGGGAGACAACCCATTATTTTACTTCTGCACTTTTGTTTTATATTTGAGTCTTGGAAGTTGTTACTACTGTAGCAACCTCTCCTTATCTTTATTTTATTGCATTGTTGTGCCAAGTAAAGTCTTTGATAGTAAGGTTCATACTAGATTTGGATTACTGCGCAGAAACAGATTTCTTGCTGTCACGAATTTGAGTAGTATTCTCTGTAGGTAACTCATAAAAATCTTTCAATTTATGTGAGTGATCCTCAGATATGTACGCAACGTTCATTCAATTTGAGCATTTTCATCTGAGCAAGTTTAGTGCCCCAGAAAAATTCGTCTTTACGGACTGTTCTGTTTTGACAGATTCTGCCTTTTATTTCGCATTGCCTGTTTTGCTATGTTTGATGGATTTCTTTGTTCCATTAACTTTCAGTAGCTTTGTGCAATGTCCAGAGTGTTAAGAATGATTATGTCACCTCTGAACATGTGAATTTTTGATTATGCACTAACCCTCTAATGAGTTTGTTTTGAGTTTGGTGTGGAGGAAGTTTTCAAGGATCAAGAGAGGAGGATGATACAATATGATCAAGGAGAGTGAAAGCTCTAAGCTTGGGGATGCCCCCGTGGTTCATCCCTGCATCCCCTTCTTCATCGACAAATTATCAGGTTCCTCTAGTGAAACTATATTTTTATTCCGTCACATCTTATGTGCTTTACTTGGAGCGTCTTTATGTTTATGTTTTTGTTTTGTTTGAATAAATTGGATCCTAGCATTCATTGTGTGGGAGAAAGACACGCTCCGCTGTTGCATATGAACACATATGTTCTTAGCTTTATTCTTAATATTCATGGCGAAGGTTGAAACTGCTTCGTTAATTGTTACATGGTTGGAAACAGAAAATGCTACATGTGGTAATTGGTATAATGTCTTGAATAACTTGATACTTGGAAATTGTTGTGCTCATGTTTAAGCTCTTGCATCATGTACTTTGCACCTATTAGTGAAGAAATACTGTAGAGCTTGTTGACATTTGGTTTGCATGATTGGTCTCTCTAAAGTCTAGATATTTTCTGGTAAGGGTTTGAGCAACAAGGAAGACAGTGTAGAGTCTTATAATGCTTGCAATATGTTCTTATGTGAGTTTTGTTGTACCGGTTCATACTTGTGTTTGCTTCAAACAACCTTGCTAGCCTAAGCCTTGTATTGAGAGGGATTACTTCTCGTGCATCCAAATCCTTGAGCCAAAAACTATGCCATTTGTGTCCACCATACCTACCTACTACATGGTATTTCTCTGCCATTCGAAAGTAAATTGCTTGAGTGCTACCTTTAAACAATTCAAAATTTATCATCTCTTATTTGTGTCAATGTTTTATAGCTCATGAGGAAGTATGTGGTGTTTTATCTTTCAATCTTGTTGGGCAACTTTCACCAATGGACTAGTGGCTTCATCCGCTTATCCAATAATTTTGCAAAAAGAGTCGGCAATGGGGTTCCCGACCCCAAATTAATTAACCTTAATAGACACTCCTCCATGGTATGTGATTGATGGAAGGCACCCGAGGATTCGGTTAGCCATGGCTTGAGAAAGCAAAGGTGGGGAGGAGTGTCATCTCTAAATAAAACTAAAATAAAAAGACACTCCTTCATGGTATGAGATTGTTGGAAGGCAACCGAGGATTCGGTTAGCCATGGTTTGTGAAAGCAAAGGTTGGAAGGAGTGTCACCCAAAAATAAAATAAAAGATTTTTCATGGCAGCCGCTCTTTGAAAGTCTGTCTGGCAAGGGGGTTAGAGTGCCCATTACCATTCGTTGACAACAACAAACACCTCTCAAAACTTTACTTTTATGCTCTCTCTATGTTTTCAAAATAAAAGCTCTAGCACAAATATAGCAATCCATGCTTCCCTCTTCGAAGGCCCATTCTTCTACTTTTATGTTGAGTCAGTTTACCCACTTCTTTCTATCTTAAAAGCAAACACTTGTGTTAACTGTGCATTGATTCTTACATACTTGCATATTTGCATTCATCATATTACTTTATGTTGACAACTATCCATGAGATATACATGTTACAAGTTGAAAGCAACTGCTGAAACTTATATCTTCCTTTGTGTTGCTTCAATGCCTTTACTTTGAATTTATTGCTTTATGAGTTAACTCTTATGCAAGACTTATTGATGCTTGTCTTGAAAGTACTATTCATGAAAAGTCTTTGCTATATGATTCAATTGTTTAATCATTGTCTTTACCATTGCTTTGAATCACTTCATTCATTACATATGCTTACAATAGTATTGATCAAGATTATGATAGCATGTCACTTCAGAAATTATCTTTGTTATCGTTTACCTACTCGGGGACGAGTAGGAACTAAGCTTGGGGATGCTTGATACGTCTCAAACGTATCTATAATTTCTTATGTTCCATGCTACTTTATTGATGATACTCACATGTTTTATACACACTTTATGTCATATTTATGCATTTTCCGGCACTAACCTATTAACAAGATGCCGAAGAGCCGATTGCTCGTTTTCTCGCTGTTTTTGGTTTCAGAAATCCTAGTAAGGAAATATTCTCGGAATTGGACGAAATCAACGCCCAAGGTCTTATTTTTCCACGAAGCTTCCAGAAGACCGGAGGAGATACGAAGTGGGGCCATGAGGCGGCGACACAGCAGGGCCGCGCGGCCAGGGCTGGGGCCGCGCCGCCCTGACGTGTGGGGCCCTCGCGTCGCCCCTAAACCTACCCTTCCGCCTATAAGAAGCCTTCATCGAGAAAACCCCAGTACCGAGAGCCGCGATACGGAAAACCTTCCAGAGACGCCGCCGCCGCCAATCCCATCCCGGGGGATTCAGGAGATCGCCTCCGGCACCCTGCCGGAGAGGGGAATCATCTCCCGGAGGACTCTTCATCGCCATGATCGCCTCCGGAGTGATGTGTGAGTAGTTCACCCCTGGACTATGGGTCCATAGCAGTAGCTAGATGGTCATCTTCTCCTCATTGTGCTATCATTGTCAGATCTTGTGAGCTGCCTAACATGATCAAGATCATTTATTTGTAATGCTACATGTTGCATTTGTTGGGATCCGATGAATATGGAATACTATGTTATGTTGATTATCAATCTATAATCTATGTGTTGTTTATGATCTTGCATGCTCTCCGTTGCTAGTAGAGGCTCTGGCCAAGCCGTTACTTGTAACTCCAAGAGGGAGTATTTATGCTCGATAGTGGGTTCATGCCTCCATTAAATCTGGGACAGTGACAGAAAGTTCTAAGGTTGTGGATGTGCTGTTGCCACTAAGGATAAAATATCAATGCTATGTCTAAGGATATTTGTGTTGATTACATTATGCACCATACTTAATGCAATTGTCTGTTGTTTGCAACTTAATACTGGAAGGGGTGCGGATGCTAACCCGAAGGTGGACTTTTTAGGCATAGATGCATGCTGGATAGCGGTCTATGTACTTTGTCGTAATGCCCAATTGAATTTCACACTACTCATCATAATATGTATGTGCATTGTCATGCCATCTTTATTTGTCAATTGCCCAACTATAATTTGTTCACCCAACATGCTATTTCTTATTGGAGAGACACCACTAGTGAACTGTGGACCCCGGTCCATTCTTTACATCGAATACAATCTATTGCAATACTCGTTCTTATTGTTCTCTCCAAACATCATCTTCCACACTATACATCTAATCCTTTGTTACAGCAAGCCGGTGAGATTGACAACCTCACTGTTAAGTTGGGGCAAAGTATTTTGGTTGTGTTGTGCAGGTTCCACGTTGGCGCCGGAATCCCTGGTGTTGCGCCGCACTACACTCCGCCACCATCAACCTTCAACGTGCTTCTTGACTCCTACTGGTTCGATAACCTTGGTTTCTTTCTGAGGGAAAACTCGCTGTTGTACGCATCATACCTTCCTCTTGGGGTTCCCAACGGACGAGTGCTTTACCGTCACAAGCAAGATTTCACCAATACTAGCTATTCCTTAGTGGATCTTGGTGGTAGGGTTCCTTTAGTGGAGCATTGGAGAAGAGTTCCTTTTGTGGAGCATTGAAAGAGTTCCTTTGGTGGAGCATTGGAAGGGTTCGTTTGGTGGAGCTTTGGAAGGGTTCCTATGGTGGAGCATTGGAGATGGGTTCCTATGGTGGAGCATTGGAGATGTGCTGCTATGGAGTCTAGCTTGGTGATGTACTAGCTCCATAGGGTGTTGGGAGCATCCTTGTGTGTGGAGCTCGCCCCAACCTTGTGAAGGAATCACCGCCTCGACCGGTGCCTTAGTGGAAGAGGGAGAGCACCTTCGTGGAGCTCTCTCGAGGAAGAAGGTGAGGCCTTCCTTCGTGGTGTGGCTGTCTAGTCTCTTGTGTGAGAGTAGCACCTCCTCAACGCAGACGTACTTCCTATTGTGGAAGGAACTGCGGGAAACAAACCTCGACTCGCCTCGCGTCCCCGGTTGTCTCGCTCCTTACTCTCGTTATCTTGTTGATTCCTTTACTTGTTGCACTTGTTCGATAATCATTGTAGGATCACCCCTATTGCTAAAGTTCTCACCTTTACCTTCCGTTGCATAAAAATTGAAAAAGACTAAAACTTGCCGTAGTGCCATTCACCCCCCCCTCTTGTTCGTTACGATCCATTCAACCGTCGTCTTCATCGTCGGACCTGCATGGGGAGGAGCAGGAAGTGTTGTTCGAGTTCGTCGTCGTCCTCAAGGGCGACCCACTCAACATCCAGAGGCTGCCGGACAAGTTCGCCGACTTCGTTGTTGGCAACGAACCGGCCTTGCTGCATCTGCGGGAGGTTGCCTGCGACTGTTGCCGGTGGCCAGTGGACGTGCTCTTCGACGGGCGGCAAGATGTACCTCCACACCGGCTGAGAGAAGTTTGCGCGCTACCACGACCTCGAAGCCGGCTGCATGCCCACATTCTCCAACCTAGGCGAGGGGGATATGAGCGTCAAGGTGTTCGATGAGACGCGCTGCCACCGGCACTAACACAGCGACAACGATGAGGTGGACGACTGAGTGTTGTTTGTTCGCAAGAAAAATAGGCACGCATGTTTTTGGATGTTCTTCCTCGAAAGAACCAACGGGGCTATCATCATCAGCTGGATTTTCCTGTTTGGGTGACTAGGAGTGCCTGGGTGTTCTTTCTTGGCAGTGAACACATGAAATCTTCGATGCCAACACTAGTTAGGTTTCCTCATTTTCCAATATTTTAATTTATGTCAACCATGGTTCAAACTATGTATTAGTTTGTGAAAACCATGTTCCAAACTATGTCTTAGTTTGTGTGAACCATGTTTCCAATTATGTATTAGTTTGTTGAATGTTTCTTCTCTCTACTAAAATAAAAATGCAAATAAGAAAACAAAAAAAATATTTTAACGTTAAAAAAGTTTCGGAACGGCGTTTGAGGGACGCGGCTTGGAAGCGACATCTCTCAAACATGGCACGAAGAAAACATATCCCCAAACGCCTTATCCGGTACTGTTTAGGAAACGCTTTAGAAGACGCGGCCGAATATCCTCTAAAACAACTACTACACGGAGAAGCACACCTCTTATATTGCCCAGAGTACACTTCCGTCTTGAGGATCCCGCTTCTGACCAAGGTGTCCCCCCAGGAGTTCGTGGAATGTCACGATGGTGGCTGGGTTGCCGCGATCGGAGACGATAAGCAGATCAGGATCATGAACGATCATGAACATCTGTGGCACTAAGATTGCGCTTTCCTCAAAACAAAGGAGCGTAGCCTTTTGTGAATGCCACCTTAGGGCATCTTCAGCGGCGTGATGTAAATGGACGTTGAGCGATCGTTTGCGTTCGTCGGACCTAAAAATGCGTCTGTCATCACCTCCAGCGGTGTGACGTATCGTGACCGGACCGTCTGCCGCGACGCAAACACAGAGCATATTTGCGCCCGGAATGCGTCGCGGCGGACGCTGCGCGGACGCGCAAAGTGTCCGCTCGCGTCTCCACCGGGCCCGCCTGGCAGCGAGCCTGTATCGAGGGCATCGCTTCCGCGGTCAGCGCTTCCGCGTCTGCGCCGCAGCCTTCGCCATCAATGTCGCGGCTGCCTCTTTTGTGCGCGCACTGGCGGGCGGCGGCTGGGCTTCTGCGCCGCCTTCAATAGCATCGTTTCCCTCACGCGGCTGGCCTTAAAACTTCACCGGCACAGTTCCTCCCTCGCCCACACTTCCACGCCCACCTCCACCGCCGCAGCACCATGGGGAAGAAGAAGAACGACTTTGAGGCGTCCGACAGCGGCGCCAAGAAGGAGGAGCGGCCGGGCAGGGTGGCGCTGCCCGTTAGCGTGGGGAGGCTGATGCACGCGCACTAGACGCCATGCGATGCCTGGAGGGACGTGCACATGCATGTCGGCTGGCGGCTCAGCTACCGCCGGGTGCCCGTCCCTCCGGTGCCTGCGCGCGAGCCAGAGAGGAGCACCGAGATCCGGCGAAGGAGGCGGTACCTGCCGCCGGACCTCCGCGCCGATTCGGCGTACGCCATCGACTCTGATAGCTGGCGCACGTATCTCGTGTCCGAGAGGGATCGAAGGAGGAGGGCGGGATTGATGGGCGACAGGGACTTTCCCTTCAACCGTCCACCGCCGCCTTGTCCTCGAAGACAGCAGGCACCGACGCGTGTGCACCAGGCGCCGATGCCTGCGCAGTACAACGACGACTTTGATGAATACGACGACGACGATGACTACATCGAGGCACTGACGTACCACAACGAAGAGGTCAAGGACGATAGCGACGACTACGTCGCAGTCATCTTCCAGGATTGGCAGCTGACCATGGCGGAGGGCCGCGAGTTTGAGTTCCCAGACAACATGACAGACTACGAGATGGCGAAGCTCGGCGTCCTTGTCTCCGAGAACGACCGACCTGTGTAGCCGCCGCAGCCCCGGTACACCACCGGCTTCATGCCGCCGGGCCTGTCGGAGGATGAAGTCATACGACTGGCGCTACAGGACTCGGTCGCGCCACAACCGCCGCCGTACAACCCCTGGGCTCGTCATCCGCCGCCACATCCCTGGGCGCCTCCACCGCCGCCACATCCACAAGTCTGGGTGCCTCCACCTTCGCCACAGCCACAACCCTGGGCGCCTCCACCTCCAGCACCGCCGGCGCGCCCGGCGTACGTTCCGCTGGTTCCCAACTAGCCGTGGATGGTACCGGAGCTCATCGTGCTCGACAGCGACGAGGAGAAGCAGTAGGCGCATGCGTTTAGGGTTTATTTTCATGTGTTAAACTATATAAATTATGTGTCCATGTTATAAAAAAATGATTCTCGCAAAAAAATGCGTCGTGCCGCTGGGGCCACCCCTGACGCAAACGGACGCGCGGTCGATTTCGACCATTTCAGCCGACGCAAACGGACGCGCGCGGACATTTTTGGACGCTAAAATGCGTCGCCCCGTTGGAGATGACGTGTTGGCCCGTTTGAATTGGACCGTTTGGGTAGCCGCGTTTACACGCGGACCTGGCCGACGGTCATTTTGGATCGCGCACTGCGCCCAATGCGCTGACGCACCGCAAAAGTCAAAGACACCAAAAAAAGAAAAAAGAAAACTATGAAACCTAAAACATATTTCATTAAACATATGCCCTAGTTTGGGGAAATTTATATATATGCCCTATTTTGGGCAAATTTAAACTACAAAAGGAAGCCCTCTATATGAGCTTTAAACTAAAAAATATATAAAACCCTAGCCTAGGGTTTGAGGAGGACGAGGTGGCCGCCGGTGCGCCGCCTAGTACCTGTGGACCTCGTCGCCGTGGGCGTCGATGACGTCCCCGGGAGGCGATGCAATGTTGTGGCTCGAGCGCGGCGGGAACTCCGTCCACGGCGACCACTGGGCCTCTTCCTAGGCCGAGTGGGGTCCGGAGGGCTGGCCGCCCGCTGCTCCGCTGTAGCTCCGCATACCTCCTCCCTGAGGCAGAGCAGGCAGCTCCGCCCGGCGCCTGGCCTCCTCCTGCCGGAGCCTAGCCTCATTGCGTCGGTTCCTTGCCTCCTCCTCCCGTCGGGCCTGGCCGAGCAATGCCCAGGCCTCGGTGTCTTCGACCACCTGTCGGGCTTCCTCCTCCATCGCGGAGATGCGGATCACCGTCGCGAGCTGCGGCCACTTGGCCTCCTTCTCCGCGATAGATAGCGCTAGAGCGGCGCACATGTCCGGGTTGTCGTCCTCCAATGGCTTCGGCACCAGCGGCGCGGGTTGTGCCAATGTCGCGGTGACGCGGCCTGCATCCCCGATGTAGAGACCGCCACGGTGGCCCGCAACGCCGGCGGGATCCGCCGGCTGCTGTCGGCCTCGTCGTCATTTGCGCCGGGAGAGAAAGCTCTCTTTAGGGCCATGGCGACGGAGTGGGGCGCATGGGGAGTTGGATTGTGCTAGTGGGGAAGTGGACTGGACAGGGACAGTCCCCTCCCAGTCCACATTTAATAAGACAAGCGCCTCCCACCGACAGCTGGGCCCAGGGAGGCGAGCATGCGAGCAGGCGGACACGCGAGGACGCCACGTGCCATCCGCGGCCACGTAAACCTGGTCCAGATTTGGGCCGGATTTGGATCGTCCCAAACACCGGAGCCATCCGTATTTGGGATCTGTGGCCGCGTTGGGCCGCGATTTGTTCGCCGTGACCCATCCAAATGCGCGGCCGCGGGATGGCTCGGATAACTGCATCTTCACTGCCACCAGCAACTCATGCAACATCGCACTCTGCCGGTGACATAGGCATCCCCAATGGGCTTGCCAAAGATGGTGCCCGGGGTTTACTGAAGGCCCATGAGTCAATGACTATGAAGTTCGGAAGCCCAATTAGCTATAATATGGAAAGATAGAATTGTATTAGGAATAAAGAGATTTATAACTTTACGGGTCAAACTCAAAGAGTCTCCCGAAATCTGTAACCTTGTGTAATGCGAAACCCTCGGCTCCGACTCCTATATATGGGGGAGTCGAGGGACGAAGAGCGCATCGATTTCACTGTCAACACAACCCTAGTTTTCTAGCAGTCGAGTACTTTCCGGTTGAACCTTCGAGATCTACTTGCCCTCTACTTCCTACGAAAACCCTAGTCTACAATATGTAGGCATTGACAAGTCGATACCTTGTCAATTGGCGCCGACCGTGGGGATTAGAGGCGTCAAGGATCTGATCTCGATGGCACGCTCAACATCGTCGACATATTCGGTGGCAAGCAACGCGATGGACAGAGGTAAACAGATCGAAACTGGTCTAGTCGATTTTGTTCCTCACCCGCCCTCCTGTTTGGATGCATATGCGTATCTGGAGGAGCCTATGGAGATGATGTTCGGGAGGTTCCACTTCCGCGTCGGAAAAGAGGGATCACATCATCTCGAGGTTCCGGTTTCGTCGGAATCGTCGGTGGCCGACTCTGATCTTTCGGAATCGTCATCATCGTTCGAGACAGGCGCCGAGGAGATCTCGCCTCCACGCTTTGTCAAGACTGCGACAAGCGGAAAACTCGTCAAACTCTTCGGCAACATGTCCTTCGAGTCGTCCGCGGACTCCAATATAAGCAGCGACTCAGACAACATCGACAGTTTCGACTTCATCGACAAGTCTACTTCTGTTAGGGAGGTCTTCGCCGATCTATACGATGGTGTCACCAATCTTAACAAAAGTAAAACTCTAAAAATCATCAAGTCTATGTAATTGGAGAAACAAGTCGCCCACAAGAGGAGACATCAGAGGCTTTCGATGATGTGGGAAATCCATACATCGATCCCGCTGATCTTATACGCGGTTTAGGCACCAAGTATGTCGGATATGCAACACGGCAGATGGTACAGCTTCCGCAAGCAGCTTGGGACAGAGATGCAAAATCCATCGATGGCACGGAGCCAATGACTACGACTGCCACAGCTGAAGAGTTGCAAGCATACCAATATAAACTCGCCCATGCTAGACGAGAACTAGAAAAATAGAAAGCCGAGCTTGATAGGAGAAGGGCCGCAACTTCCGCGTCAAATGCGAAGAGCTGAGTCAACAGTCAGGTGCTTCGGGAGGAGATAGTCACAAAGCAGCTCGCAATAGGGCAAGGTCTCGGTTGAAGCATATACCTGAAGCCGAGAGGGAGAATCTAGTCCAGAACATCGACATGTCCTTTATGTCGATAGACACAAGGGGAAATATTATTCCCAAGACACCAGAAGCAGGATATATGGTGACCCAAGCTTTCATACTGGCATCCAGGCCACCTCCCGGAGATTCGAGAGAATTATTGTACAATATGGCTATGGCAGGAGTTGGAGCCATGGGAACAGCGTTCGCAAGTACAAGTACACCTCCCGAAGGTGCGCCAAGGCAAAATAGTCCACGACCCACAGTGGTAGTACAAGATCCTCCGAGAACAAGTGGTGCAAGAGATACAGCAACACAGACGCGGGTCGATAGAGCGCGGCAAGAAAGGAGAGAACGTCGCCATTCACCTCAGGTCGATGAGGAGGATATGTGCGGGCTCCCTTGTTTTACCCGACGAGTTCGTAAAACTCGGGTCCCATCCAGGTTTAAATTGCCCGACAACTACAAGAAGTTCGACGGCTTGCAAGATCCTGAGGATTGGTTAGTCGACTACCTGGAGACGGTGAAGTTGATAGGTGGAACTAAAGCAACGGCCATGCAAAGCATCCAGGTGCACTTGAGCGGAGTAGCAAGATCATGGATAAAAAAGCTGCCGCCTGGATCCATCGACAGCTGGGAAACTTTCGAGGAGATATTTGTGAAAAAAATTTGTCCACATGCAAGAAACCCGCGTCACTGGAGAAATTAAGGGCTTGCAGACAGAAGTATGATGAATCTATGAGGACATATATCCAGAGGTGGAACATCATAAAAAACTCGGCAGAAAACATATCTGACGAGAGAGCAATAGATGCGTTTGTTGCTGGAATCCGAAGAAAGGACTTAGTCGAGGATTTGGGAAGGACCAATCCAAAGACAATAGAAGCACTTATGGAAAATAGCGAATCGCTGGGCGGATGGAGAAGATGTTGTTCATAACAAGCGGCATAGGTCGCCTGAGGAGGACCGCAGCCGAAATAATCAAAATAGACGACGTTTCTCTCGACAGTTCTTTGACAATGACGGTTCTGGCCAAATATCGGCTGGCTTCCGAACAACTGGCAGAAATAACAATAGAGATGATTACTAGCGAAGTAACGAGCAACGAAGCGATCAACGGGACGGTCCCCATCCAAATAGAAAAAATAATGGGCCTAGGTTCCAGAGGCCATATGTATCACCCGAGGATCTCCTAAACAGACCATGCCAAAATGCACTTTTTCCTTGATAATAACGGGAAGAGGCAGTCGGGGCATCTGCAGAAGGACTGTCAAACTTTCCTAGCACTGCATAGATATGCAGGGCATACCAGCACGCAGGCAGTACATAGGAATCCTCAAGGGCCGAGGAGTGAGATTCACCTTCCACCTCCACCCGCAATTACGGACGAAAATCAACATCAGTTGCAAATAGCGGCACCTCCAAGCAATGGTCCTTATATCGACACCAATGGTGCAGTCTCGATGATTCAGAAGGGCATGCCCTCCAACAGAGCTCAGAAAGTGATTTCGCGACAAGTCTTTATGGCAGAGAAGATGCCTCCACCAACAATCGAGTACCTGAATTGGTCAGGGCAAGATATCGGCTTCACCATAGCAGATCACCCGCAGCAAGTTCCGTGGCCAGAACAATCTGCCTTGATCCTGCCAACGGTAATCGCAGGCTTTGACGTCTCGCGAGTGTTCATAGATGGAGGTAGCAGTTTAAACCTCATGTATGCAGATACATTGAGGAAGATGAACATTTCGTTGGCAAACCTAATGCCAACTGACACGCGTTTCCATGGTATCACACCAGACAAGCCAAGAAATCCATTGGGGAAGATCAATCTCGACGTTCGGTTTGGAACCCGAGAAAATTACAGAAGAGAGAAGCTGGAGTTTGAGGTTGTGGATTTCCCATCACAGTATCATGTTTTGTTAGGACGACCCGCCTATGTCAGGTTCATGGCAGTACCACACTACACATATATGTTGTCGAGGCTCCCTGGACCCAAGGGCCCAATCACAGTAAAAGCCAGTTTTGCGCTAGCCGATAAATGCGACAAAGGAGTTCTTATGAGGCAGACAAAAAAAATTTGAGAGCCTTTGATCAAATACAAGTTTTGTTCAAATGCTCGGGGGCTACTTTTTATAGGAAATTTTATATGGAGTTGATTCAAAAAATAGCAATGGTGAGCCTACAGCCAAGTATGAATCATTGACTGTAGCCTCGGGGGCTACTCCCATCGGGAGCGCTGGTCGCGCACCCGATAAAGATGGAAGTACTATAAAAATTGACAATATAGCGATAAAGATACTAAAAAGGTGAGCCTACAATCAAGTACAAGCACTTGGTTGTAGCCTCGGGGGCTACTCCCATCGGGAACGCTGGTCGCGTACCCGATTAAATTGAAGAAGTTGTGGTGAGCATATTTCGAGTTATGATATAACTCTTCATATACTCCCATCGGGAGGACAAGGTAAAAAATATAAGTCATCAGTTGACTCGAACAAATGTGCTATTCCAACAGCCGAAAAAGGTACTCGACAATATATTCTCAGAACGCCTCAGTCACGATTTAATCTCTGAATGCCGCAAAACTTTGCGAAGGTAAGTCCCCAGGATCCGTCCTGCGTGGCGTGGCATCGCACCCGAATGCGCTCTGCTACTTTTTTCCGTATCAACAGATGCGAAGAAAAATCCTAACGGACGCGTTAGGTACCCGATAAAACATGACTGGAATTCGGCATATGGTAAGACCTTAAGCGGCACATGTCGAATTACACCAGTATACCGAGATCATGTCCAGAGACTTGATCTTGAAGTAGGTATTTGCGGGATTGCCACGAGAGTAGTTGACTGGTACCTGATCCGTCAGATGAACCAGCCCCAATTACCGATATCCTTGTACAATATATAATTATCTTATGAAAATCATTTAGTAACTCGAAGAAACCAGGTGTCAATTGTGATGATGGAGATTTTTCCTGATTCTTCGATTCAAGCAAAATCTCGGGGACTACTGACATAGGCACCCCCAATGGGCTTGCCAAAGATGGTACCCGTGGTTTACTGAAGGCCCATGAGTCGACGACTATGAAGTTCGGAAGCCCAATTAGCTATAATATGGAAAGATAGAATTGTATTATGAATAAAGAGATTTGTAACTTTACGGGTCGAACTCAAAGAGTCTCCCGGAATCTGTAACCTTGTGTAATACGAAGCCCTCGGCTCCGCCTCCTATATATGGGGGAGTCGAGGGACGAAGAGAGCATCGATTTCATTGTCAACACAACCCTAGTTTTCTAGCAGTCGAGTACTTTTCCAGATGAACCTTCGAGACCTACTTGTCCTCTACTTCCTACGAAAACCCTAGTCTACAATCTGTAGGCATTGACGAGTCGATACCTTGTCAGCCGGGTTGGTTGCTCAGAAGGGGGGTGGACAACAAACGGGCTTCCCCGGGAAAATCTCATAGACATTGCCTACTCCAATGTCCAACGGAGAGCTCTATAGCCTCGTGCGTGACAAGGTGTTGGTCAAGTTTGAGATTGGTACAAACAAAGATGGGGCGCCGGTTGTCATTGGCAACGCCCACCGGCTAAGAGCATCTCTAGTCGTCTCCCCGACAAGGTCCCCAGGATGCCTTTTGTTATTCGGATGGAAGAAAATGGTCCAATCGCGCCCCCCGGCTCCTCGATTTCGTCCAGATTAGGCCTTTCATCCGTCTGGAGAACCCATGCCATCCCCGGCTCCCCGAGGAGCGCTCGGGGACTCCGGACGAGAGAAAAGCGCGGGAACCGCCGAGAAAGTTTCCCGTGCGGCGGCTGGCCCCAACTTGTCGGCGAGAGAGACCGATCCTCGTCCTCATCACATCGTCTTCCGCGCGCTGGAAAAGCCTGCCGCCGGTGAGCCTTCGCCGGACACGTCGTTTCCACGCGACGAGTTAATGTCGTCGCCTCGGTTTCACGTGTGTCGACCTCTATTTATCGTGGAACTACAGCGCCTAGCCGCATTCACCACGCTCACTGTGCTCAACCTTCCCCAATCTTCCCCAACCTCGAGCGACACCTAGAGGCGAACAACCAATGGCGAACTAATACGTCCAAAACGTATCTACTTTCCCGAACACTTTTGCTATTGTTTTGCCTCTAATTTGTGTATTTTGGATACAACTAACACGGACTAACGCTGTTTTCAGCAGAACTGTTCTGGTGTCTCGTTTTTGTGCGTAAATCCAACTTTCGGGAAAATCCTCGGAATTTATGCAGAAGGCCCTATTTTCCCGTAATACCGACGGAGCCGAAGGACAAGTAAGGTGGAGGCCCGAGGGCCCCACACCATAAGGCGGCGCGGCCTAGGGGGGCCGCGCGGCCCTATGGTGTGGCCCCTCGGCCGGCCTCCGATG